>NW_027497198.1:0-172151 GCF_021521415.1 Bidens hawaiensis | reverse complement strand
AATTCCAAGATAATGATATTAATGAAAGTGATCTTAATGTTATAAATAGTAAAACTTTAGAAAATATTCTTAAAAGGATAAGAGATCCCGAAGAAAAGATAAAAATTCTTGATATAATTTATAAAGAAGAAGAAAAGAAAAATGATATTATAAAAGAACCAGAAGGTCCTTATACTATGAAACAAGTCCATGACAGATTGAATAATAAAAAACATAATTCTTCAACTCCTGAAAATTTAAAAATCGAAGTCACAAAATTAAAAGGGGAAATAGTAAGTTTGAAGAAACAAGGTCATGACTTTGAAAAAAGAATCATAGATCTTGAAAAACTTAGTATTTTATAATAGTATAGGAGAGACTTCAGGCAAATCCCCTACTTATTCAGAGATATTTCCTCTTCTCAATGAAGAAGATGAATATATTCATACTATAGAAAATATTATTTCTCAAAAATGGCTAGTAAAAATAACTTTACTAATTGAGAACAATTTCAAAAAGGATTTTATTGTTATAATAGATTCGGGCGCTGACTTAAATTGTGTAAGAGAAGGTCTTATACCAACAAAATATTTTGAAAAAACCACGCATATCCTTCGGACAGCAAACCACCAAGATATGGGAGTAAAATATAAACTTCCAAAAGCAAAAATATGCAACAATGGAGAATGTATTGCTACTTCATTCTTGCTAGTTAAAAATATATCTAACGAAGTTATACTAGGAACTCCTTTTTTATCAAAGATATTCCCATTAAAGGAAGTTAATAAAAAAGGGTTCACAGCGACATATAATGAAAAAAATCTTTACTTTGAGTTAATAACTCAACCAATTGAAAAAATGATAAATGAAATACTAATCCAAGCAAAGACTAGCTAAATTAATTTCCTTAAAGAAAAAATAAATATTCATACAATTGAAGAAAATCTAAAAAAGTCCAAAATTATTATCAAAAATTGAACTCTTAAAGAGCCAATTTATAAATGATATATGTAATGATCATCCAAATGTTTTTTGGGACAGGAAACAACATATAGTTTCTCTTCTATACGAAGAAGATTTTCATGAAAGTAATGTTCCAACAAAAGCAAGGCCATGTTAAATGAACTCTGAATATTTAGAGCTATGTAAAAAAGAAATATCTTCACTTCAATAAAAGGGGTTGATACATCCCTCAAAATCTCCTTGGTCATGCACCGCCTTTTATGTAAATAAGCATTCTGAAAGGGAAAGAGGTGTGCCAAGATTAGTAATAAATTATAAGCCTCTTAATAAGGTCCTAAAGTGGATCAGATATCCAATCCCAAACAAAAAAGGTTTGTTAGATAGATTATATGATTAATTAATATTTTCAAAATTTGATTTAGAATCTGGGTATTGGCAAATCCAGATTGATCAAAAGGATAGATATAAAACAGCTTTTAATGTTCCTTTTGGTCAATATGAGTGGAATGTTATGCCTTTTGGTCTTAAAAATGCGCCTTCGGAATTTCAAAAAATTATGAATGACATATTCATTCCTTTTTCAAATTTTATAATTGTTTACATTGATGATATTCTGGTGTTTTCAAAAGATATTGAAACTCATTTTAAGCATCTAAATTTATTTAAAAATATTATTATAAAAAATGGACTAGTTATTTCTAGTCAAAAAATGATGTTATTTCAAACAAATGTTAGGTTTTTAGGACATAGGATTGAAAAAGGAAAAACAATTCCTATCAATAGAAGTATAGAATATGCAAACAAATTCCCTGACAAAATTATTGACAAGACTCAATTATAAAGGTTTTTAGGAAGTTTGAATTATATTGCTCCATATTACCAAGACCTAACAAAGGATTCGTCCATATTATATGATAGATTAAAAAAGAATCCTAAGCCATGGGGTGAGAATCATACAAAAGCGGTGGTAAAAATAAAACAAAAAGTCTCTAACCTCCCATGCTTAACCATTTCTAATCCAAGTTGGGATAAGGTGGTAGAGACAGATGCTTCAGACATAGGTTTGTGAGGAATACTAAACAAGTCTCTCCTCAAACTAAACAAGAATATCTTGTTAGATTTTATTCAGGAAAATGGTCTGACAGCCAAAAAAATTATGCTACTATAGCTAAAGAAATTTTGGCAATTTTAAAATGTGTTTTAAAATTTCAAGATGACTTATATAACCAAAAGTTTATAATAAAAAGTAACTGTCAAGCGGCTAGATTCATGTTTAAAAAGGATTTTAAACATGATGTTTCTAAACAAATGTTTGCTAGATGGCAATCACATCTAGCCCCATTTAACTTTGAAATTCTATACAAAAAAGGAACTGATAATAGTCTTCCTGATTTTCTTTCCAGGGAATACATAAATGAGGAGAAAAATCAAAATCAAAGGTCCTTTAAAAATCTTATTTAATAATATATCACATGATATAAACCTACATAGTCTAATTATAAGAGATCAAATGCAAAGAATCTAAAGAGTATACGAGATGATTTCACTATTCATCCATATAATAAAGAAAAGTCCATAAGACTTTATGATAAAATAATGCATGATTCTATGGAAATGATAAAACTCCTAATAGAAAAAGAGAAAATAATCTCTTCGGCATAATTTTATGTTTTCAGGAATGATTCCTCGAGAAAGAGGAAGAGGCTCTCCTAATAGAGGACGAGGCAGAAGTATTAGTAATAGGCAGGACATAGTCCTAGCTCAAATGGGTACAAGAAGGCTCATAGCTTCAAATATTTCTTCTAGCTCAAGTGTCGTTCATAACAACACAAATGATACTGAAATTCAAATTGATCCAAATGACCCATTATACGAAAAGGTCATGGCCATGATAAAGGCTCAAAGAGAAGAAGAAGCTTCAAAAGCTCCTACTTATGCCTATGTAGCCCAAGACAACGATGAAGAAGATTCTTGGTTCATAACCGAGAGGCAAAAGAAAATAATTCTTTTAAATCAAGAAGATGTTGAATTGTTTGATGATCCATGGGTTCTTATGCAAAAATATATTGAGCCGGCTTCATATGAAGCATCTTCTTATAAAACACGACAATACTATGAGAATGTTTTGCAGCTTACGGAAACAGCAGAAATAAGACATTTTTACCCGGGAGAAAGAGAGAAAAATATGTATAATTTTAGCAAAATTTTTATAAAAGCAATTATATCGCCACAAAAATGGGGATTAAGCACCTTAAAGGAGAGGGAATTCATATATCCAGAGACAGGTGGCAAACAAGTTTATAAATATAATTACTGGGATTATATCCAAGGATTTGAAAAATGCTTATTTTATGAAAATCCAAAGAGAAAACATTCATGGTTCATAAAGATTAGTGATAATATCTTTAAACAAGGTATACCTTGTTGGTTTCAAAAATGGTTCATTTTATATGGACCAACAGTTGAAATTCTTCCCGAACCATTTAAAGGATTATATTTAGAATGGGTTAAAGTCTCTCCCAATCTTATAGAAGCAAAAATAGTACTTTTTGGATTGAGGGAATAGCCTCAATGTATTTTTTCATAGAATTTTCTATTCCGTGGATTTGGAAATGGAAACCAACAACAGGATATACCTTAAGGGATAATTTCTCATGTCTCAAAAGAACTTGTTATACAAAGTTTTGGACAAAAATGATCCGAATAAATGTGTCCACCAAACAAATTGAAGGCCAGGACACGGTGAATGCAATTACTTCAAGAATAGAGTATTATAAAACCCAGTTAACAATGAAGCAACAAAAAGAGATCAATAGTCCATTCGAACATATTTCGAAAAGGCTTATAGAAGGCAAGCAAGAAATTTCAAAGTCCAAGATTATTAAATCCTATATGAAAGAAATGAAGAAGGAACTAAAGAAACATTTTTCTGCAGCAAGTTCCTCAAAGGCTATGTCTATTTCGTCTAATAGTCAAGGAGATTATAATGAATTCTCATATTACCAGGAGAAGCTCAAGATACAGAGGACATCACATGCCTAGATGCAGACTTGGATAAATATTTAGAAAAACTCCAAGAAGAATTCATAGATCAATCAGGGGAATCTTCCCAAAGCAAACCAGACAAGGGAAAAGAAAAGGCTTAAAAGTGACAAAACATTTTCCCTACTCATAATGGGAATCTCTGCAAAAGTTAATAATTCATCCTCATAATGGGAATCTCTGACAAAGCCCCATAAGGCAGACCTTGGATGCCATTTTAAATGGTCATGCTTCTCCCATGAGGAATCTCTAGTTTTTATATAATATTTTATTTTCTGATTTATTTTTATGTATTTTGTTTCTTTCCGGTGTGTTTTCCCTATAAAAGAGGGTTTAGTTTCTAGTTGGAGACACGCTAATTCTTAGCATCTCCTTTATTTCTGCAATCTTGTAAAATATTCATCTTATTAATAAAAACTTCAAGCTTTGGAGTCACTAGTGTATCTTTATCATCCTTATCATTCTTGTGCAAGTAAGAACTTCTTATTTTATATCCCAAGTTAATTAACATAATGATGGGCTAAGCCCATAAAGTATTGAATCATGGCATAAAACACCCCTTTAAGAAATGGTTCTAATATTACTTAAGTAATAATTAAGTAATGGTTAAAGTAATTTACTGGCTAAGTTAAAATTATAAACTGGCAGTTAGTATGTAAGGAAACTCTCCGTATGTTTAATTTGTTGTTAGGACGTCTTCTATTCCTTATAAACTACCTTGACGGTTTATTATTTTGTAAAATGCTTAAAACTTATTGGCGGTTTTTTACTTTGTAAAATATAATCTTTATATCCGTGATTACTCTGTTACTTTATGGTATCAGAGCCAGTATATATATATATATAGAGATATATAACACATCTTTTTTTAGAATTATTATTATCATTACTATCTTATCATTAATAATATTATTATAAACTTTATTACCTATTCATTTTTATAAACCGAACTCTTAAATTAAGCCCGTCTTGTTTCAATTTTGATATTGGTTTATAATTATTTAAAAGCCCAATAAAATAATATAATATTATTTTTAAAGTGTCAATTAAGTACGAGTCCCTAATCATTAACAAATTAACCGGTAATCCGATTTACAACCGAACCTCATCGTTCAATGTTTCCAATATAGTTTCATTATGGTTTCAAGTTCATTAATATATATTACATTATTTATTTTAGTTAAGGTGTTTATCGTTTCAAGTCGGATCTGTTCATCTACCGTTCGAGCTTCATTTATTTATCTATTTATTTCTCGGTTCATCAATTGAGGTGACTGGTGAGTACTTTCATACCCTTTTTTTCATCTTTCGTTTTGGGGTGACATTTCTTACTTATCAAACTAAATGCTTTATTTACTTGAATCTTTAAACCCACAAACGTGATTGTATACTTTACTTAAATAATTGCTCGATTTGGTATTCTATGCTTACATGCTTATATTCTTATGTGTTTACCGCTTTTGGAAGGTTGATTCATAAATCCGTGAACTATTTGGTATTCTCTTATAGCACGGTGCCGTTAATGTATTCTTATTAACGAATTCATGAAATCCAAATCTATTTGGTATTCTCTTATAGACGGTGCCGCTAATGTATTCTTATTAGCTACTTCATATTATCCATATAGTTGCTTTTATTTACTGTTTTGTATACAAGTTTTGTGGCTTTTTATTACTATATACTTATATGCTCAAACTTATGAATTGCTCACCAACCTTTGTGTTGACAAACTTTATTTTATGAAATGTTACAGGTTTGACTTTTGTTGACTCGAGGGCTTGACGAAAACGTTACCAAGACTTTTAGGATATTAGTAAAACGAACAACATAATTGCTACTTGTATTCAACTTGTTTGTCTGAACGAGATGTGTTGTTTATTGAGTGGTTGAAATAAAATGAGTTAAATAAATATTGTCACTTTAAATAGTGTCTTGTGTATTTGTCCAATCACGTTGCACCCCGGCATGTTCTGCCGCCTTTGGTCAGGGTGTGACAGATTGGTATCAGAGCCATAAGACTATAGGATAGGTGGTTAGACGTAACGACCTAGTATAGTCTTTACTTTAGGGTCCTTATACGTGTTGCCTATACGTGTTTACCCTACTTGATTGTTCAATGCACTTGTTTATTTATATACTTATTTATTTTATCAAATCATAAATATACATACACACACTTTCATAGTATTCCAAGGTATCCTTACCTTAAAACGCAAAAACATTAGTTTTTATTGTGTTTTATGGATCACGAGCTTAACTTGGATCCCGTTGTTTCAAATCTCCTTAAAGATTGACTCATATGAGATAACCACTTTAAGTAGTCGAATGCGAGCGTTCCGCCCGCCATCCAAATTTTCGGTGTTAAAACAATAGAACTACGGTGATTTCGTGGACTAGAGTTTTGACACGACGTTGTATTCTGATTTATTGTTTTTGTTACAATCGTTATTTGAGTTGAAGACATGAAAAAGACGCGGTGGTACGTGCACATGTTTAGACTCCAACATGGTATTTTTGTATTAAAGGTTTTTAGTGTCGGAATATCAAGTCATGGTGGTTCATGCACGATTTCTCCGCCTTTAAATTTTAAAACATTATTATTACGTTTCAAGAATTTAAACCATTTTTCCTTTATTTTGTTATAAATTCTTATCACAAGTCTTCATTTATAAATGTTATATATTTTTTTATATATATATCTCAATTTAATATGGTAAAGTTTTACACCAATTTTCTCATTTTGATTTCACGATGATTTTTATTACAAATTTCGTTCATTATGATCTCTTCGATATAGGTTAAATATATGTATATATAGAGTTTGATCTATTCATAACAATTTTTAATATGTCATTTATTTTCATTAACACGATTTACAAACGAAAATCTTATTATATAAATTTCATCATATTTAGAAGGTTTTATGATAAATTTCACCTCAACTTTTTAAGTAAATTTCCTATTGTATAAACTTTAAATTGTTTTTAAAGTCCTTGCACGAAAATTTTATTTTTATAACTATTCCGTTTATTTTGGACGATCACTTCAAAATTTTAATTATTTAAACTTCTCACGACATTTTTAATTATACTATATTATATAATACACGTGGTAAAATTTTCACTACCCAATTTTATTTTCATAACAACTTTCATCAGGCAATCTTTGGTTAATTATAAATTTTCGCAAATAAAAAAATTAAATCATACGATTTTCCGCGTTTTAAAATTCTTATGATAGGTTTGCTATGATTTTTCAAGAAAGTCACAAACTTATAGCTTGTAATCTTCTTGAAATTCTCATGCAAAACTTCATAGAAATTTTATTTTAAAAGACAAAAATCGTTTACTTGTTATTCCCCGATTTACAATGCCAGTCATTTTAACTTACCATAATATTTTTGTTACACGATATTAAATAGTGAACTTGGTAAAAAAAGGTTTCATTTCACAACTTTGTATTCCCAAAAACGACATTCATCATTTAATATTGAGACCTCATAAAAAATTTTGATATTCAATTTACGTATTTTAAATTTTCTCATAAGCAATAAATAAATAAATTTATTTTAATCTTTATAAAAAAAATTGTGTGATTCAAACGCTCGGATCTCAAAAATTCTATTTATATAATATATATATATATTCATATATATATATATATATATATATATATATTAACTTGTAATTTTTATTATTATCAAAATTTTCATGGATGTTTCAAACATTATTTATAAATTATGATATTTTCAAAGTAATAGCTACTATTAGTCAAAATCTCCCTAAACGCAACCACAAGTTCCCAAACACCCGTATCCCATCTCAAACTACCACCTTAAATCAAACCACCCTTCCATTTCAAAAGTTTCCCGAGCACTCAAATCTTTCCTCAATATGAACGAAAACCTATCAAACTCACTATCCTAATACTTCAAAGACACCGACAAACACACTCACAAATGCCTTGAACATATACAAACCAAAGCTTACCCAACTATGACTTAAAATCCTTCGACCCATACTATATCAAGGTACAAACCATATCGCCACACCGTTCCCATCCAATTATAGAGTTTGATATCAAAATAGCAATCCAAACACTCCTTACCAAATACATGTATAAACCGAATCTCAACCCAAACTAGTCAAGATCAAATTATCCAACTTATCAACTTAACCCGAGCTCAAATAAGCCAAACCTCACCTATTAGCCCAACCATTACTCACACAAATCACCTAAGCCTAAACCACTCAAACGACCTAAACTCAACAAACCTCATAAAATCCAACACAAGAAAACCCAATTATGCAAGTCAACCGAAACACACTCACTCCTCACCAAATTTTCCAAACCATTCACCAAACGAAGCCTGAAACCCCTCCAAACGTATGCAAGCTTCGTTTTTCCCAAAAAAAAATAAAAAAAATAAAAATTATATATATATATATATATACAACTGATGTATTTATAACAACCTCATATGTTCAAATAATCACTTATAGATTATAAACTCTTTCAAGATTAACGGTTTACGTGTTATGTCCATATTTTATAAATTATCTTTGTAGAATGTAATATTGTCATGATAACAAAATTTAATTATGAGGATTTG
This sequence comes from Bidens hawaiensis, assembly GCF_021521415.1. Lineage (NCBI taxonomy): Eukaryota > Viridiplantae > Streptophyta > Magnoliopsida > Asterales > Asteraceae > Bidens > Bidens hawaiensis. Next base: position 163,555 of record NW_027497198.1, on the reverse strand, counting down.
CTTTCAAAGATTATTAAACGATTATATGTATGATTTCAAGATTTATAAATATTGTCACCTAAGGTGATAAATCTCATAAAGACTTTATAAATCGAGGTTTCATTTTGAATATTGAATTGAGATTTATTTAGTAATAGATTACAACTTTCACCATATTGCATAAACTCAATGACCATGGCCTTGCAAATCTTTTGGGACGCGTTTATAAATATTTCATATTGTAACACAAATTCTTGCTCAATAACGATTTACACAAACTATTACCTCTTATTATCGCAAGCATCATCACTTTATATAATTTATTTTCATCACAATAACTTTATGTATACAAACTCCTTTAACCATTTTGGGTTACAAGATTTACGTTCAATAGCGATTTAAATATTTCCCCTAGCAATGCGTTATCGCGATGCTTTGTTATTATGTACATTTCTTAGAAACAATAAAACGGCCTTACTTAAGACCTTATTTCAAATTTTATTCTATTATACGCTACGCAGTTTACATATTTCGACATTTATTCGAGTCTTACGATTATTGCGATTTTTCTTTTCATTTGATGAGATGTTTCGATAACAATATCATGCACATGAGATTTCATTTTGATGTTTTGATTATTCATGACCGAGTGCAAACTATTCAATAACAATTTGTGTAATACTTTCAAAACCTTAACTTCGCCACAATCTCGTTTATCTTTTAAACGATATTTTCATGACTATGTTATTTATATTTGAGCATTTATGTAAGCACGATTCTATGCATTATTCTATATCATTTTATCTAATCTATTAATGGCCTATGTGTGGCTGTCTACAACTTTTGGCGCTATTAGAAACCGTTATTATGATGACGATTATATAAATGGTTTCACAATAGTGACTGTATTCACGTTTTTATCACATTTCATCGATTGTTTTGGGTTGTTAACTAAATACTATTTTATTCATATTGATACACTTATGCGTCACCCCAAAGAAACTCACCTCATTCTCGTGATTTCACGCAATCGTATTCTCATTTACCTATAACCTCAAGTTTGTACACGTATGAAACACATCGTACGATGTTATTATTAATTGTATCGTTGTTTACCCTAACTTTACGGGTTCATTTATTGGACTTCTCATTCTTCACTTATCGGATTTCATCTATCGGTGTTATTTAGTGCCTCGATGTATAGACTTGACGACTATCTTGTTGACTTTTGACTTCAAACCTCATTTTATATTGTTTACCCTAAAATATTTTTTTAGTTATTTACTCGATCGTCTTTACTTATTTCAACCGAACTGTTATTATCACCTTGATTTATACCGTCGGATTTTGTTGCTTCAATTATGTACCCAATTTTTCCTACTTATTAAAAAGTCAATCCCGAAATTTTCAAGCGCTAGTACTGTTTTGTCTATATTGGTAAAATTCAACAAATTTATTTACACATCTATGTTAAATATTTCAAAATAAATATGTCTTTTAAACCACACAATGGACGAACCATGTGGACCATACGACGATCTAAATAATTTTGGGTGCACACTTAATTATCAAAATCCCCGTATGGAAGTCATAACTAGTACTCTTGTGTGCGATAACTCAGACCAGAGGATGATAGCAGAAAAACGGTAGAATGCGAGTTATGATAAGGGTATGGTGGATACGCCGCTGGTACATCCTATATATAAATGCCTTTATTATGATTCTCATTTGTAGCGTTTTTCGAGTCATGCAAGGATTTGACGTTATTCTTTTACTTAAAAATTGTTCATGCAATTGTCATACAAAGGACAATATTCATTAATAATTACTTTTCTTTAAGTTTATTTTAATTTCGGGACGAATTTTCTAAAAGTTGGGGATACTGTGACATTCGTCAATTTTGAGTCTCGATTTATATTCGTTTTGTAAACTTTCATATTGTAAACCCAACTCAATAATTTTTTAGAACCTTATTTAATTATCATATAATATTATTATATACATCGACCATCAATAAATCGATGTTTGTCACATTATAGTGTCGTTAAGAAAAACTTAGGGGTCCAAACTGATTTTCGTAAAGTTATTATTAGTATTAAAACATTTGAACTCATTTTAAACTTTGATTGAACTTGGAGGGCCATTCGGTAAATATGTAAAAGACATATAAAAGGAAACAAACCCTAACCCTAAACTTATTATTCACCCAGCCGCCACTCTTTCTCTCTCGATTTTCCGGTAGCCGCCTCCGGCGGCCGGAGCGGCGGTCCGACGACCTCCGACGCACCACCACCCCACCTCCCTAAACCCGACGCACCACCCCTCACGTTCCACCCTCGTTTTTCCGGCGAGTACACCTCCGCCAACACCGCAGCTTTCTCTACTCTCTCTCTGCCCCTCTCTCTCTCTACGTCACTCTCTCTCTCTCTGCTCTCACTAACTCTCTCTCCCCGTCTCCCTCTCTCTGTTCCTTTTCCGGCGTGCCTCCGGTAGCTGGAATCGGCCTCGGCGACTTCAGTTTCTTCGTCTCTGGCAGTTTCGGCTCGGGTTCTTCGAGGTGTAGAGTCTCGAGCATATACTCGTGTAATAGGTAAATATAATTTTGGGTTTGGTATTATTAGTTTTCTTATATCTATTATCAAATTTAAATTGTTAGTAATCGGATTAGTTATCAGTTATATTCTTTGAAACGAGTCGAATGAGTATCGAGTTGGTTTGATTTGGGTAAATGACGAACACCCAGGAAATGGTTATATTATTTTCTTATGGGTTTAAATTAACAATTGTTTACCTTGGTTTCGGTTGAGTTGTACGTTAGGGATTTAAACTAGAGGTCTCGGGTTCAGGTCACATCCTAGACCGGTTTTAATACTATTTTTATACTTAACAAATTTCGGTTGCTATTAGTACTAATATTACCAAAAAAATTATTATTAGTATTATTATGTTAAACTTACTATCATTATTATTATTATAAATATTAAAGTTGTTAATATTCTTATTAAAGATCATATTATTATTATTTATTAAAATTATATTTTATCATTTTATTATTAGCAATAATATTATTATAGTTGTTTTGTGAACTCGTTTAGAACTCGAACCAACATCAAGTATGGTATCATTATTTACTATAAATATTACGTATTATTATTATTACTATTTTTATCAACAACAACTTAAAATTTAATACCAAGATTTTATTCTATAACTATTAATATTAATATTATTAATAATAATTGTTATTATTATTATCTTATATATATATATAAGTATATATATATAACACATCTTTTTTTAGAATTGTTATTATCATTGTTATCTTATCATTAATAATATTATTATAAACTTTATGACCTATTCATTTTTATAAACCGAACTCTTAAATAAGCTCGTCTTGTTTCTATTTTGATATTGGTTTATAATTATTTAAAAGCCCAATAAAATAATATAATATTATTTTTAAAGTGTCAATTAAGTACGAGTCCCTAATCATTAACAAATTAACCGGTAATCCGATTTACAACCGAACCTCATCGTTCAATGTTTCCAATATAGTTTCATTATGGTTTCAAGTTCATTAATATATATTACATTATTTATTTTAGCTAAGGTGTTTATCGTTTCAAGTCGGATCTGTTCATTTACCGTTCGAGCTTCATTTATTTATGTATTTATTTCTCGGTTCATCAATCGAGGTGAGTACTTTCATACCCCTTTTTCCATCTTTCGTTTTGGGGTGACATTTCATACTTATCAACTAAATGCTTTATTTACTTGAATCTTTAAACCCACAAACGTGATTGTATACTTTACTTAAATAATTGCTCGATTTAGTGTTCTATGCTTACATGCTTATGTGTTTACCGCTTTTGGAAGGTTGATTCATAAATCCGTGAACTATTTGGTATTCTCTTATAGCACGGTGCCGTTAATGTATTCTTATTAACGACTTCATGAAATCCGAATCTATTTGGTATTCTCTTATAGACGGTGCCGCTAATGTATTTTTGTTAGCGACTTCATATTATCCATATTGTTGTTTTTATTTGTTGTTTTGTATACAAGTTTTGTGGCTTTTTATTACTATATACTTATATGCTCAAACTTATGAATTGCTCACCAACCTTTGTGTTGACAAACTTTATTTTATGAAATGTTACAGGTTTGACTTTTGTTGACTCGAGGGCTTGACGAAAACGTTACCAAGACTTTTAGGATATTAGTAAAACGAACAACATAATTGCTACTTGTATTCAACTTGTTTGTGTGAATGAGATGTGTTGTTTATTGATTGGTTGAAATAAAATGAGTTAAATAAATATTGTCACTTTAAATAGTGTCTTGTGTATTTGTCCAATCACGTTGCACCCCGGCATGTTCCGCCGCTTTGGTTAGGGTGTGACACTACATATATGTAGATAAACAATTAAAAAACAAATAACCTTTAAACAAATTGTTTAACGAATTTTTTATGTATATAACATACGCATTGTTGGTCTTAGTGCGGTTATGGTGGGGCTTCAGCCTCTGCTGTCGTTGCCAGTGTTTCAAAGTTGTGCACTAGCGTTCCGTCTCCATGGCAAAGTTGTCCACTTCTTTAGCCGTAGACATAGTGAGTACCATTCCCATAACTTCCAACACAACACAATGCCACTCTCGTGGTACAACATTCCATTTTGACTAATGTTATGCATATATGTTGTCATATTAAGAGTACTCAAAAGATCATACATCAATCTACCATGTGAAAATAAAATTGAACCTTCATTAATGTTTCATAATTAGTTCCACTATGTTTTATCATGTTCACATTTTGATTATTCACATTATTTAATGGGATATTGTCCCTCAACATATCCGTGTAGAACTCCATGTCAGTATCTGATACTCATTTTGGGTTTAGGTGATCGAGTTGATGAGGAAGAAAAGACATTAGGATGATCGTTACTCATGTTTAAGCCCATGGACGGGTTGGTCATGATTTTGCTATGATCTTATGCCTAACGTTGAAAAGTGTGACATAGTCAGGGGCGGATCTATAGTAGAAGTGGGTGGTTCCGCGGAACCACCCGAGTTTCGAAATAATAGTCTAATTATATATAGAAAATATAAAAGGAACCACCTTATAAATAGGAAAGGAACCACTACATAAAAGTTCGAAGTGTTGGTTCAGCTGGTATGGTGTTTGTTTGGTTACCTTAAGGTCGCAGGTTCCATTCTTGTTGAAGGATAGATTTGTTTTTTTTTTTACCAACTTACCTTATGGGTTTTATTAAAACACTAAGACCACAACAACAAATTTGGCGCCTCTTCAATTTTCCCTGTCCTCTCTTCAAACACAGACAGCCTATCTCCCCTGACCCCTCGTCCCCGTTCAGCCGTTCTCTTCTTCCGACTTTGAAGGTATGTTCGATCTTCCATGTTCTTTCCCAATTCCCATCGATATGTTGAAATAATTTTTGGGATTTTTGCTTTCTTCTATTGTCTTATATGGTCTAGGTTGTGTTAATAAGTGGTTTGGTTGTTTAACTCTCACATTCAGCTCTCAAATCTTTCTAATTAGGTGGTAGAATGAGATGAATAAATGTTTTTTTATTGTAACAATTATGCTTACAAGGTGTTCGATGAAATGCTTCTTAGAAAGTTTTCTATAAAATGATCATCCATTTGTTAAATTGTTGCTTTAGTTTTAATTGTTCTTGACTTCTTGTTAGTTGTTTTTGATTGTTACTTTAGTTTTAATTAGTTAGATTGTTGGTTTTAATTTCTTAGTTTGTTAGAATTTGTTAGTTTCTTATAGTTTTTAATTTGTTAGTTTGTAATTGTTGATTTGTAGGTATTTTGAATATTAAGAGATATTTACAAAGTGAACCATCGAACCTTGGATCATCAATTTCAAGTAGTAAACCGTCAAAAATAATTTTTGATGATCTTTCATGGGATCCTTTCGAAAGGCAAACCATTTCATCTTATCAGCGAAGTCAAAAAGATGAAATTAGACGGGCATATCTACTTAGAGGTACGTGTCAACAAACCGGGCATGATTTTCCTCTAACCAATTTAGTTGGTAAATTAAGACACTTTAATGACGGTATCTTTTTTATTATTTTATCGTATTTTTATTATGTAATGAGCTTTGGCCGAATCATCGAACCGACCCGGAATATTTTATACCCGACCGACTCTATGAAATTTAAGCATATAAAAGTAGTGCACCACCTAAAAAAAATTCCTAGATCCGCCACTGGACATAGTTGTGCATATGTGGATGTTGTCATTGTTGTTGATGTTGTTATCATTTCTAGTACTGTTCATTGAACTGTCTCCCATGTTAAGCGTTTGTGGATATTCATCCGCACCCGCTTGCTCTGGTCACTGGTGCATCACAATGTCATCTGCAAAATATAGTTTGTATAGATTGATCATTAGCACTTGTAGGAAGTTTAGGAAGATGTTTAAGAATATTTGTTTTTTCAATTTAGTCTTATAATATTATATTTCATAGAGGTTCCAATTAAAAACTGTGCTGCAACCCTCTCAAGAATAGTTTTATACAATACATGTGAAATTATATACACTTATGAGAAGATATAGACGTAAAAAATGAATTCAATGTAAAGGAAGCATGCAAAAACTTGAATATCCATAGATTTTAATGGAACCTGGAATTGCAATATATGGCAAAACCGAGCGTTCTTGATGCTCTTAGCAACACGCAACTTGTGAATTTAGTTTTTAACCCAACTCACACCTTGAGATGAAAGAACCTCTTTGAATTTCTTTTTGAATTATCAATAACTAATGTGTTAAATAGGTTTATAAAATGATATTATTATAGTCTTTGTATACAAATTGATAGATAGATTTATGACGTTCGAAGCACTTGATAATATGTTAGATGAACTAGTTTGACTTGAATAATCCATAGTATTATTAATTTTTTACAATATGTTCTTTTTCTTATTTATTGTTGATGGTTGGTTAATTTGTATATGTTTTAGTTCGTTTATTTAGTAGTTTTAATCGTTTATTGTAGGAACTTCGATACTTCATACGTGTATTATTGTAATTCAGGTCACAGACGTTAAAGTACTTAATTTGGACCTGCTAATGCATGTATTGAAGACCCGGGACGTCCAGCACGCATAACGAGAAGACAAAATATTTATGCTGGTAACATGTCCCATCGCGATACGCGATGGGCATGCTTAGAGACCCATCGCGTATCGCGATGGGTGTTTAATGAAACATTGACCAAGGGTCCATCGCGTATGAAGACCCCATCGCGTATCGCGATGGGGTGTGAAGACGGGAAACTAGGGTTTATTATCAATTCTCACCATTCTCGACCCTAACTTCGTTTTTATCAATCAAGGCGATTTCCAGAGCTGTTGCAAGGCGATTCTACCATTCTCAATCGATCGGAGAGTCCATTCATGATTCATATCATCCAGATTGAAGCTCTTACGATGTCTAGGCTCGGCTAATCTCTTAGAATCTCACCCGGGAATGTATAGTTTGTAATTCTTTTAGTTTTCTCATGTGACTAAGAACACTTATGTATAATTGTTTATGGTTGATCTATGATTATTGATGTTCGGTATTTCTATGTGTTCAATCGGTTTAGGTTGACGTTGATCTGAATGATTAGTTACCGGTTGCTATAATAATTGATCATAGGACCGTTTGATTAGATTGAATACGATAAAACATATGATTGCCCTTAACTGAGTTACACTGAAAGGGATTGTTTGATAACCAGTGTCGTGTTTAAAGCGATTGTTGATGTCTAAGGTTTTGTCTAGTTGATCAGTCTGTAGTTAACCGTTAATGATTAATCTGTTAGGTTGCATGAGATTACTGTAGGTTGCTTACTTGAAGTCCCGGGGTGTGATTCACTTTTAATAATTGATTGAAACTTGTTTACTAGTTTGTTTGCTTAATTCTATATTCAAACTATTGCTTGTGTGTAAGGCCCCGAACCCGGTAGCCTTACTTTAGCGTCGGATTTACTCATAAACACAGTTCTTACAAATCAGAGTTCATTAAAACTTTCGCGGAATATAAAAACTTTCATGAAACGTTACAGCAATCCAAAACTTGCCTTAATTAAACATTCTTGTCTTTCAAAATAAACGTCATTTACATTAAAACATCTTGAGTCTTCAGATGCCAGTCTCCTATTCGCCCACCATGTGCCGGCTCAAGCTAGCTGTCTCATTCTACTCACCTGCGTGCATACTAAAAGTCAGCTACGCTGAGTGAGTTCTAGTTAATCGGACGCCATACAATACATACACATACATACATATCCGAAGATACATATCCATACTTAACTAGTTACCCTTCTGTTCTACATACATACTTACTACCATACATACATACATATCTACAATCACTAACCTCAATCTACCGAGAGTACGTTCATAGTCTGCCGTCTATACCTGTACTCAAGGTCGTGAACACGTAAAAGGTCCGCAGTCCTTACCTATGTTCATCATCCATGGTACGTGCAAGGTCCGCGGTCCTTCCCTATACCATCCTACATCCACAACACGTACAAGGTCCACAGTCCTTCCCTATGTTGCAACCTAATTCATAACACGTACGAGGTCCGCAGTCCTCCCCTATGCTACCACAGCACGTATAAGGTCCACAGTCCTTTCCTATGCTACCACAGCACGTATAAGGTCCACAGTCCTTTCCTATGCTGATGCCTATCTATAATACGTATAAGGTCCGCAGTCCTTAACTACGTTGTCGTCTATTATCTGTAACACGTATAAGGCCCACCGTCCCTATCTACGTTTACATCTATCATCTACATTACGTATAAGGCCCGCAGTCCTTAACTACGCCATCACCAGCCGAGTCTATGTCCGACAGAAGCTAGAGGGATTTGCCATCCTAACTTACTATGTCGAACGTAGAACTCACATACCATTCATGTACCTGTATACACATACTTCACATATACAATAATTACATTATAGCATAAGAACACTCTAGGCGTTCTTTACATCCTTCATTTAACAACCATACCCCTTGTCGATACGTGCAATATCCGAAGATCGTTCACGCCCCGACAAGTATTCATTTGTAATATTCATACATCTTCGATATATAATATTCGTACCTTTATTTTTAACCTGACAGTACGCGCAATATCCGAAGATCGTTCGCGTACCGACAAGCAATCATTCATATCCATCACATATATCACATATGGCATACACTTATAACTTAGGATAAATGTATTAACAACACATCGAGTATGCACACAGCCCCGAAAACATAACAAGGAATGGGGCTAGAAACTCACCTGAACTCTGCTTCTTCCTCCGATAGTTGTAAATCCCTTCTTTAACTGAGCTCGGCTGACTGTATAAGTTACACGTATCAATACTCGCCTGATCTAATCTGGTGGCCTAGTATTAGCTTACTTTTACTTATCGTTTTTAATCTATTTTCTAGTCGAACTTGACTTTAGGCGAAGTTAAACCTTAGGTGAACTTGGCTTTAGGCGAAGTTGTCATCAGGCGAACTTAGCTTTAGGCGAAGTTGTCATCAGGCGAACTTAGCTTTAGGCGAAGTTGTCATCAGGCGAACTTAGCTTTTAGGCGAAGTTGTCATCAGGCGAACTTAGCTTTTAGGCGAAGTTGTCATCAGGCGAACTTAGCTTTAGGCGAAGTTGTCATCAGGCGAACTTAGCTTTTAGTCGAAGTTGTCATCAGGCGAACTTAGCTTTGCAGGCGAAGTTCATCAGGCGAACTTAGCTTGCAGGCGAAGTTGTCGGCTGGAGCTACTGTTCGTCCTTAATCGTCTTCGTTTCTTAACCAAATAACTCGATTTAGGTATCCACGGAATCGTCTGACCAGCGCCTACAAACCCCAACCATCAAATCGACCTAACATCGATGTTTAAAGGGTGCGATTTAGGCATATAGGTTACGGGTTCTTTTTATCAATCGATTAACCCATCAAATCATAACCATTTTCAGTAAGTTTAGCTTTGTTGGATTAGTTTTTACCACACAAACACAGATCTATCATTTCTATACTAATCCAAACCTAAACGAACAAGTTCTCGATATAAACGTACCGTAAATGAGTCGAACTACGAACACGAGCTGGTCTTGTTGCTTTGGTTCGTCACGATGATCTAGCACCAACAAGCTCGGGTCCTCGCCTTTAGATCTTGGTTCGGGTCGTGTGTGTTTTGGGGTGTGTAGAGATTAGGATGGATAAATGGATGGAATGGAAAGGATCGGGGTTTAAGGGGGTATTTATACTCCCTCAAGCCCATGGACCGAAGGCCCATATTTCCTTTTGGTCCATATCCAATCCCATCTAATTATCCTACTAAGTCTTCATATTATGCTGTTCCACTAACTCGTTTATTTCACCCGACAAAATAATACATTAAATATTACTTTAGAAATTTCGGGATGTTACATTGTGTGATCCGCACTAAAATCTGTTACTTAATAATATTGAAACTGTTTACACGATTTGCATTGACCACATACTCCTGGCGGATACGATACCTTATTTACCCTATCTACTTAGGTTATTTAGGTTTTTGCATGACTCAAACGACAGTCATCAATTGTTTTAATTTCTTATTAATAAATTAACTTTAATTGTCACTTTTCACTAATATTTTAATGTAATGGACTACTAGCTTATTCAAGCGATAAATGTGTATATCTTACAATAGAATTATTGAGTTTTATTCTTACAAGAGATATGAGATGAAATAGATGGAAAAAATTAGTTATTAAAAAATAATCATTTCAAACACATCCGATCATTTAAAAAATATACTCAAAAGAAAGCATATGAATAGTTAAATTAATTCAAAATAAATATCATCTTTAATTCAATTCCCGAAATAAAGTTCCATGATGAGACAATTAAGACCTGTCACGTGTATTATTTGTTCATATCGTATGAAGCGTGCAAATCCTAACGGGTCCCAAATAAATAATTTTATATCTTTGCGTGTAACGTACAAAGAAATCAATGGCGGACTGTGGGATACTGAAAGATTTCCACACAAATATTTTGTTTTACTATTTTAATACATAAACTTATTTTTAATTAAGTTATAAAAACTTAGGTTTATATAGTATAATTTAAAAAAAATTATAGAAAAACTCTGTTTTCTATTTTTTTTTAAATATTTTTAATCAAAAACGCTAATACATATAATAAAAGTGATCTTACTTTTCGAAAAAAGAAATTGTAAATTAAATTAATTTTCGTAATATATAAGGTATCATAACATATAAATAATAAGTTTTTAAAATCGGAAGAAAATGTTATTTAAAATACAAACTTAAAATAAATAAAAACATGTTATGTATTTTCATACATAATGCATATTTATACGATTTGTCCACTTTGAGTGCGTTTTATCACAAAGGCTCACATATGGGGCATGTGTTCACGCTACATTATAAAAATTTTAATAGTCCAAACCAATTAAGTCCGCCCGTGTTGAAGCATCTTGAGCACTTTAGAATTTCAGACACCACCACTTCACCACATCTATCTTCTCTTTCATTTCTCTCCTTCCTTCTCTCACACTACATGGCCACTCAAGTGATATTCATCCAATGAAAAACAAGTTCTAGTGACAAAAAATAAACTTAGACATCATGAAACAAGCCGCATCAACATGCTTAATGTTCATTTTAGTATTTTAATTGGTTGTTACGTTGTTGTGTTATATAAGATTACTATTTACTATACCCATAAGTTTAAATTGCTATGACATTCTTGTGACAAAAAATAAAATATTATTGCTTGAATCATAGGAAAACAGAAAGACAAATAAAAGAGGACATTCAGCTCTTACATAACTGTTATCCATTTGAAGGATAATAAACTGAAATAAGAAAATACAATGCCAAATAGAAATTCAAAGAAACAGAAATAACAATAAACTGAAATCCAGAAATACGATACGGCTTTTCAAAACCAAAATCCATCTTGGTTCAAGTGCGGTTGGATGGGGCTACAGTCGATGTTGTTGTTGCCATTGTTCCAAAGTCTTGCACTTCCGCCCCATCTCCATTGTCTCCTAAGGCACGAGAATGGTTGTGAGCTCGTTGGTGAAGTGCCAGATTCTGCTTTCTTGGAAACCCTTTGTTGCATACTTTACAAGAATACCTGTATGTATACAATAGAGTGTCGGGTGATACTCTTATTGCATTATCTGCATTTGGATCTATCATCAATAAACCAAAGTTCCAAATTAGTAAAAAAAATTATTATATATGTGAAAGTGAAATAAGTAGATTTTCTCCAATTTGATAGCATTGTTGGTTATAATTTTCAAGTTTCTTATTATTACACAAAGAGGGCTAGCTAGCGACGCAACTTGTTGCCTTTTATGTGATGTAAACACTGCTCATTAATGAAAAAAATCAAATACACAAGTATAGAGCAAGTTAATAGATTAAATAAAAGTATTCAAGAACTTGCTTGAGACTTGAGATTGATTGCTTTGGTTCATGACCTCCATGTTATTTTCAGTGCTTGTGGTGCCAAAGAACAATGTTGGTGAAGAAGATGATCTTTGGGCCATCTTGAGTATTCTTTCTTATTTGTGGAGTGTTGATGTTAGACTCCAAACACAAACACACATATATATACACGTTTGTACATGGTTACCGGATGTATTCATCATTGTATTAAGATGTCTCATATGTCACCAAACGTGGTACTACACCTCTATGTTGGGTCCACTTGGGTGTGGATAATGTGAACTCACACATCTAGCTTGATCATGCTTTGAGCACTCTCAATTACAACTCATATTTAGTTAATGTATTTTACTTATTTCTTGAAATAATGGCCCACACACTTGAGTACATAAATGGACATGATTTGTAGTGTATGTGTACCAAAAGTGCTTGAGTCTAATGATAAATGCGTTATTGAAAAGTTGTTACTTCAAAAATAATTTAACGGTTTAAGTCTCATGGGGGACGTGTGTGTAGACTTAGGAGTAGGTCTAGAGTTTGTTTGAGGAAAACGTTGTATCGTTCGTATAGATATATATGAAAATTTCTTGAAACTTGTGTATTATATGAATAATTAATTAATATAAAATATTTAATAAATAATCAAAATACATACAATTAATAATATACTAATAATACATTGTTAATACAAAGTCATCGTACGATGCAATTTACAATAATTTGCCTTAAAAATAACAATTTGATAAACTGACATTATTTGTTGTGTTTCTTTGAGATTACACGGGTTTTATGAAAAAAAAACGTAACATATAAACAACAAGAAAAACGATATGTGTATATATATATATATAGACAAGTTCAAGAGGGAACTCAAAAAAAGTAATAAGCTCTTCATTTTACATGTAAAAAAATAATATAAAGCCCGATTTCACATGTAAAAAATTAATTTTAGCATAAACTTTTTTAGACTTTTGCTTATAAATACATGTAGAAAACATTAATATATATATATATATATATATATATATATTGTAAAAAAATTACGTATTTTAACTGAATTTTTTTTAAAACGGCTTCTATATGTATTTATATGTAAAAAAAACTCTAAAAAGATCATGTAAAAATGTGTTTTTTACATGGAAAATGAATTTTTTTAGTATTTGGGTACATGTGAAATGGAAAGTTTTACATATAAATTAAAGAGTTCCTTAGTTCCTTACTTTTTATGAGTTTCCTCTTGGTCTTGTCATATATAGTGATGAACGTTTTCGGTACGTATACCGACTGATATCGGTACAGAATTTGGTACCGAATTTGTTGTCGTTTCTAGTACTATTTATTGAACTATCTCTCATGTTGAGCGTTTGAGGATATTCGACCGCACCCACTTGCTCTGGTGCATCATAATATTCTCTGCAAAATATAGTTTGTCTAGATTGAGTATTAGCACCTGTAGGAAGCTTTTAGGAAGATGCCTAAGAATATATTTTTTTTCCATTTTTTCTTAGATATTATATTTCATAGAGGTTCCAATTACAAGTGAGAGACAAGTAAGAAGACAAAAAATTGCGTCGTAACCCTCCGCGGTAATAGTTATACTCATGAGAAGATATAGACGTAGAAAATGAATTCAACATAAAGGAAGCATGCAAAAGCTTGAATATCCGTAAAGTTTATTGGAGCCTGAAATATTAATATTTTTCAAAACCAAACGTTCTAGATGCTCTTAGCAACACGCAACTTGCAAATTTAGTTTGTAACACAACTCAAACCTTAAGATGAAAGAACCTTTCATTTAACTATGATTACCATATAGTTTATATATGAAAAATTCTCAAAATAGACATGAATAACCAAAATAATTCAAAATAAATATTGGCTTTTTAAATTCCTAAAATAAACGTACTCCACGTTGAGACACTTGAGACTTGACACATGTATTGTCTGTGCTGATAGTATGATGCGTATAAATCTTAGTGCATTAAAATCTTTACGCGTAACGTACAAAAAAATCAATGGCCGACAATGAGATCCAGAAAGATTTCCACACAAATATTTTGTTTTACTACATTAATATATAAAACTTCTTATTGATTAAGTTATTTATAATAAGTATAAAATACAAGTTTGTGCCGCAAAGTCCCTATTGGGCCATTTTGCGGCGCCTTACTGATCCGCGATATTTTTATGGTATCGGTATCGTAATGAATGTAATGGAAAATGATCGAATTCGCGTCGCCATCTCAACGCTCGGGTTCGACAACACGTGAGCTTTGTCGCTGCCCGGGTTTCACCAATATGGCCTAGCACATCGCCGCGCAATTATACTACTAGTTAAGTTATCGAAACTTAAGTATACATATTAAAGTTTGAAAAGATATAAAACTCGTTTTTAACTTTGTAAAATATATTTATTTAAAAACGATAAATCATAAAACCGCATCCAAAACCGAACCGAACCTAAAAAACAAAAACCGACAACCGAAATAATCGAAACCGAACGGTTTTAAAAATTCATAAAACTGAAAGTTTGGTTTTTGGTTCGGTATTAATCAAAAACCGCACCGAACCACACCACACACACACCTAAGAACATAGGAAGAATAGATAGTCTCATGTGCACTCTTCTTACACCTTCCAAACACACATTCCTCAATAATATTCGTATTCAAGGAAGAATAACAAGGTTTCGCCAAGCTTATAATCTAGATCAAGAATCTAAAGTCCAACCAAATAAAAAAAAGAACTATGCTCCGGACAAAAGGAACAATGCTCGCATTCAAAACCCAAAAAATGAGAACCGTAAGCCTCTTAATCTGCGAGCCACTGGAGTACTGGACCTCTTCACTTGCGAGCATGGCAACCCAGAATTTAGAGGTGTACAAAAAACCGGTTTGGAACCGGTTTTAGGCAAACCGAACCGAACTGGTTTGGGTTCCAAACCGGTTTCACCCAAACCGGTTTCCAAACCGACCCAAACCGTAAGTTTCAGGACCGGTTCCCCTTCAAATCTATCAAACCGGTTTGAGAAAAACCGGTTTGAAACCGGTTTATAAACCGAACCGAACCGGTGTGACCAGGCCGGCCTATCTTGCATCTAAACCGGTTTATAAACCGAACCGGTTTGAGTCAAACCGGTTTTGACCAGTCGTTGACCAAACCGGTTCGGTCGGTTTGGGTTTAAAACCGGTTTTGTACACCTCTAACCCACCCAGATGCTAGCCTTGGGCCTGGTTATGCGAGCCTTGTAGTGCGAGCGACAGACCGGGCTTTCGATCTGTGAGCAGTTGGATTGGGCCTGAAAGCCCAGCAAGCTTTGAAATTGAGGCCAGATCCAGTTTTAAGTTATCAAACATATAATTTCCCTTAGTCTTATAACAAAGCTCTGTTAAGTCCAAAGACATGTTTGATCTGTATTCAAATGAACCCATTTTCTTGATTGATCTTTGTCCTGTTTTGTAATGTTCAGGGACAAAGTCTTTTACCAAGATACAAACAAAGATGACATCATCGATTGTGCTTCCATTCGCCTTTTGTAAAACCGTGTGGTATGCAAGGAGCCGTTACCATAAAAGACAAACCAGAAAATTTTGACTCCAACGCCCTCAAAATCAAAGAAAAATAAGAAAATGCCATTAAATCATACCTTTGGCTCCTTGGCACCGGAAGCTATCCGTTTCCTAACCAGGGTCCAACGGGTTGTGCATAGCAATGTGTCGACTCCAAAGGGGCAGGGGTATATCTTTAGCAGGTTAGGGTTTGCAATTCAGAAAGGGGTGGCGGCGCAGCTTGTTGCCCGCATACCTGCTATGTTGGTGTAATATCTATGTTTCTATATAATGAAAGAAGTTTTATTTGAAAAAAAAATCATACCCAACTTCCGCCTTTTCAGGAAAACCCGGTGTTGGAAAAACCAAGATTCGAATTGAACCGAAGGAGGAAAAGGAAGTATTACGATTATGCATATTTATCAATAGTGCTAGGCGCTTAGGTCTTGCATAGGGCTAGGCGCAAAACGCAAGAAAAGCGAGAGCCTGAGAAAAAAAAGTGCATTAAAATAAAAAAAATGTATTAAAAAATAATGCTGTTATTCATATATATAAAAAGAAAAGGCTATTATGTAACAAGTATAAAATATAAAAATTAAACAAGATGTTCAAAATTTTAAAATATAGAGATTAGATAGCTAATAAGATTTATAACAACTTCAAATATTATTTTAGTAGTCAAAATAACAAATGGTTTTATCATTAAAAATTTATTTGAATTTACCTATAATTTATAAAGATAAATATTTAAGTTATCCATTGATTTGAAAAGTCAAACCTATGATACTGTTACAGCAGAGCTGCAAACAATGAACAACTACAATAATGGTGTACTTTAAATTATAAAAAAATAAAATAAACTTGCGATTTTTGTATGATTTAAACCACCCACATACAAAAAACAAAAAACGAGAACACAAAAAAAGCACTCATCCTCTTCCCTTCAGGTAATTATCCTCCATTTCAGGCCGAATTTTCAGGTTTTAGCCAAAATTTTAGATTTTAGCTGAAATCTTGCCAGAAGCGCGTCTCAACCGCCACTAGGCGCTTTACCTGCGCTACGCCTTGAATTAGCGCCTAGGTGGCTTGGTGTGCACCTAGTGCGCTTTTAATAACTATGCAATTATGAGAACCAAAGGATGATCAAGGAAGGGCATTTTGGTCCTAATTAATATATTTTTTTAGTAATATCCTTAAAAAATGAGAAAAAGACCGAAGAGAAAAGGTTAAAAGAGAAGCATTTTGGTGTCCATGATTAAGTTATCAAATTATGCAAAGTGTTTGTATCTTGATGAAATGGTTTTAGTTGGCAGATTCCTGTTTTTATCTTTTTGTATGTAGAAAATACGACCAAAACTATTTTGTATTTGTATGTTGTTTTTGTGATATGTTCTTATCAAGTGGGGTGGATCTGGTTGTCTATCTCACAGGTGCTTGGATGTATACCGAGAACCGGTTTTTGAAACGCTTTGAGCTGAGAACCGAATCGAACAGAACCGAACCAAAGACTGGAAAAGTAATGAAAGGATGGTGAAAAGGCTTGGTTTAGATTTTGATCACTCCATTTGTGTGTTTGATCAATGTATGGATGGATGATTCATCAAAGTTGTCATAAAAGCTCATAATGGTATTACATGGATATAGGTGTTTAATAGGCAAGTGCCCATATTTGATGGTATGTACAAGAGTTAGTGCAATAGAGTCCAAACTTTTATGGCATTAAAGTGAAAATAGATGGGTTGGATAATGAATGTTGGTTTGAGACAGGTTACTTTTATGTGCGGGTTGCTTTCGGGTTATCTGAATTGGTGTGGCTCGAAAACTATAAGTTAAAATTATGTTTGTTCGGAGTTCGGTTTGGATGCAAATCTGATTTGAAAATCAAATAAGAATTCGGTTGGTTTGAATTTTGGTTTTGACGAATCTGTTTAGAACAATTAAGACCCATTGGATTTTTTAATTTCTTTTTGAATTGCTAAAAGTAATGAGTTAAATAAGATTATAAAATGATTAGTCTTTGTATAAAAATAGATTTATTTAGATGAACTAGTTTGACTTGTATTATTATTATTATTATTATTATTATTATTATTATTATTATTATTATTATTGTTTTAACTTGTTATTAATAATGAATGTACTATACGTGATTAGTAACCATGTAATCAATTGAAATTGTCACTTTCACTAATACTTTAATACAATGATTGCTAATTTTCGTTAGTAAAATGTTAATAATCATTTCGAACACAACCGATCACTTTAAAAAAAAAGGCAATAATAATCATAACGATGACAATGCCTACAAAAACAAAATATTTAATAATAAATTGTTGAAGGAGTTAGTAAAAGGAATATTTAGACTATGGTTTGTTTTCAAGTGTCACGCCGGTTTGAGTTTATTCCTTTTTTTTCTTCTTCTCATAGTATTGAAAAAGTCAAACTAAAGTTTAATTTTTAAATAGTGTTTTAAAAACTAGAATGAATTGGTTAACTAACGAAAACAGACAAATAAAGTTGTTCTATCCAACGTAGTATAGTGTTAGAAAGTTTGAGTTTTCTAATGAACACTCAGGTTCAATTCCTACATATAACACTTTGAAGGGAATATGTGTGACTCAATGAAATATTACTAGGATCTTTGAGATTTCCAGTTCGATTCTGAGGGTGCCGGGGTTACCAATAGTGGCCATCGGGCGGGTGGGTTTTTTCTGGAGCTAAAGAGTTAAGGCATTTAAGGAGTTCCTACGACTGAGTTGGGTCAGCTAGCGGTGGTCTTTTGTCATTAAGTCACCCTTTATTGAGTACTTAGACGATTATCTATTTGTTGGTCGTTCAAAAAAATACAAATAAGCCAACAGTTTTTAGCGGAATGCATAAAAATGGGTTTAACCATTGGAAAACTGTTAGATCCTTTTTTATATTTCATATTTTAACACCGTTTGAAAATTAACTCCAATATTCGAGTAAGTTTTTTGGAGATAAGATGTCAACTGGTTGTACTGGTATTAATGATCTAGACTTGACTCACTCAAAAACACCATTAAAAAAGAAATTCACTACTATGAGAAAAATCACTTGAATCATGTTTCGAACCTATGACTATAAGATATTAAATCCTAACCATCACTATCTAAATAACTGTTGAACCAGTTTTTTACGGGGATGGTTTTGTGTAAGAATTATTATTTTTAGTGGCGAATCTTGAACAAAAACGTCAGGATGGCCGGATTCAATACGTATAAAATTTTTTATAACCCGGGATAACCGGGCTCAACATATTCGAACGAAAACAGATAAATTTACGCACTTAAGTAAGAAACGGGAGTGGCCGCCTGGCCGGGACCACAATAAAAGCTTCCCCTTTAATATTATTTAAATTTTGGCAATATTTTACTAGAGGAAACAATAATTCTGGTTCTTGGATTCTCGTCACACAGAATTTTGATTCTTAAAAAAGTAGTAATGAACAAAACTGGTGTCTCATGGGCCCACTCTTACTCTTTCGCTTTTCTTTCATCAATCCGGCATGCAATTCACTAATTGCAACACACCAACCAATCACCATCCATCACTTTCTACATTTTTTTACTTTAAAACCGTGTCAAATAAATTCTTGTCACACATCCTTTACATTTGCATATAATTATAAACATAAAACTTTAAAATCTAAAAAATACACATAAACTCAAATAAACATTAATGTAACTCTTTGCATAAATCGATTCACGATGTCGTATAACATATAACCTTTGACGATCTTTGACACGTAAGTTGAGTCTTACATGTATGAATCGATTAGATAATTATAAAAGTTTAATAAACATGTTTTCAACTTTTCATGTATACATGGGAAAATTAGATGTATACCGTTCATTTTAACTTTTAACCGTAAAGAGCTTATGAACTTGTTTTAGTTACTCGAACGAAAACTTCTCAGTATTGCGGCAAAACACGTTAATGATATTCAAGACCAGACATTCCTACAACTAAGTGTGCAACGAGCCGAGCTGCTCGTGAACTACTCGAGATCGGCTCGTGAAAAAGCTCTATCGAGTCAAGCTTAAACGAGCCCGAGCCCGAGCCCGAGCTCAAGCCTAAAAGAAAGCTCGTTTAATAAACGAGCCCAAGCCTGAGCTTCACTTAACAAGCTCGCGAGCCTAAACGAGCTTTTCATTTATATATTTTTTTATAAATTTATATATTAATATATACATATATATTTAATAATTATTAATCGATATATATATACATATATAATTTTATGAAAATATATAACTAAATAACATATATTATTATATATATAATATTATAATCAAAATAAATACTATTATATATATAATATCAGAATGAAAATAAATACACAAAAATAATTATAAATATATAAAAGTTAATTAATAAATATTAAACGAGCCAAGCCTAAACCGAACTCGAGCTTGAAAAACTACAAAACGAACCAAGCTCAAACTTTATAAATAAAGATCGAAACAAGCTGAGCTCGATATAAGTTAAACGAACCAAACTCGGGCGGTTGAACCCCTACCTAGTACCTACAACGCGAAACAACCGAATTAATTATATTCATTTTCATACATTAGTAATTGCACACAGGGATATTATGATTAGGAAGATAGGAGTAGGGTATACACATTCTTTTGGCATAAATATGGAAGCAAGAAAATAAATGGACTTGACAGTCAATTTGTCATAAATCATTTAAACAAACAAAAAACTATATAAAACAAATTCCTTTTTTTTTTACATAAAAATTCAAACTCAAACTTAAATTTGTCTCTTGTTTTATTATTTAAAAACAATTAAAAGATATCAAGAATTTCCAAAATGAGATGATTACACAAGGGACAAGAAGCTCTTTTTACAAACAACTCCCTTGAACAGTGTCTACAGAATGTGTGACCACAGGGGATAAACGCTGCACCCTTATGCCTTACCATGCACACGCAGCAGTTATTATACTTATAACCACCACCACCACCGTCACCACCTTCTTCCACCGCCACGTCATCTTCCTCCACCACCGCCACGTCATCACCTTCAAAGTAAGCAGCTCCTTCCACTTCCAACAACGACATTAACGACATCCTCGCCGGCGTCTGTTCACCGGTTACATCAACCTCCGCCGCCGGAACTGACGGAATTGAACTACTAGTGTTATTATTATTATTATTATTTGGTGGTGATGAGACTGAAATCAACTGAGCCAGATCGTTACGAACACGGTTACCGTCGGCGGTGACGTGGAGGTGGACGTGAGATGCGAGAGTAGGTGCGGAGCCGGAGAGTTTGAGGCGGAGTTTGTGACGGAAGAGCTTCCACGTGTTCTTTGACTCCTTGCCGGAGATTTGATCGTCACGGATGAGATCTAGAAGCGTACGGTCATGGATACGGTACGGCGGCGTTTGTTTGATTGATAAGATTCCGCCTAGGGTTAAACCGGTCCGGCCGCCGGTTCCGTCGTCCATTTGCGGTAAATGTAAATTGATTGATTGATTTATTTATTTCAAGAAGAAATAAGAGGATTGTGTGGTGAAGAATTGGATGATGATATGGTTGTTTTTGTTTGGGGGTTGAGTGAGTAGTCAATCTAGGTACAGTTTGTTGGAGAGAGAGATGATAATAATAATAATAATAATAATAATAATAATAATAATAAGTTGGAAAATGGAAGTGATGGATAAAGAGGCGAGGATTATGGAACGCGTTTTATGAGGAGAAAAAAAGAGCTTTTTTTATATATATTTGTTGGACTTTCTAAGCCTATGTGTAGTGGTTTCTAATGTGGTGTAACGGCAAAGAGGATGAGTTTTTTTAATGGAGGTCTAAGTTATAACTTTACTGACAAATATTTTGAGGAGATATGAGATTTTTGTAATCTCTAGTTCGATTCTGAGAGCGGCTGGGATTTCTAACATTGGGTCTTCGGACGGGTGGATTTTCCCCGAAATTGGAGATTTAGAGGCGCTTAAGGACTCCGTACGGCTGGGTTGGGCTGGCTGACGGTGGCCTTTTGCCATTGGGTCACCCCATACGTAGTACATAGACATTCTATGCTTATTGGTCGTTCAAAAAAAGGATATGTGTAGTAGAGGAGCTATAAAATGAGGCGTTTTGTGAAATGTGGCGCCAAGTCAATAAATGATAAGTTTTTGTTTAGAGGTATAGTGATGTTGTAGAACAATATATATATACATACATACACACACACACACCCCACACACAAAAATATAATAATATTAATCAAACAATAACATGCGACAAAAATACACTAGCCCCCTCACCTTATCGCCCCATTTATTGTTGGGGGGGGGGGGGTGTTCAACCAAAAAATCGCCCCAAATTTTGGCACTTTATCGTCCATTACATGTGGCTTAACTGAGAGAAACTTCTTGCTCCGCTCTAACCAATATATGTTGGCTTAACTGAGTGAATGCTAACTTCAGAATTTGGCTTACACGTTTCCTCGGGAAACCATAACGCCGGCTGTCACTTGATAATCGGTGTGCCACCACAAGAGTATAGCTATTTGGCGTACCTCACGGTGGGACGAAACCCGAATAAGCTTGAGATTCAAATGACAAACTTTGCGCAAGACACAACCCCTTAAGGGTGGTTGGGTGATCTACGCCCCCCAGCCTGACACCCTACTAGGCCCGAATTTTATATGCATTTTTATGAAAAATAATATGTATATTTAATGTTTAAACTCAATTACATGACAATTAGTTTGGCTTAGTGACAAATGAATATGACTTCCAACCAAAATGTTATGGGTTTCAGTCTCATTTGAAACATGTTTAAATCTACTTTTATACAAAAAAAATTTACACAATCAAAATAATAACTAAATAAGTCCATTTAAAAATTAACTTGTTTAAACTTAATAAAATATTCATTTTAATTTAGACACAAAATATTTTCACTTCCTCGAAGCTGGCTCTTACCTAGCTTAAGTCATTTATGATTATAATTCATAAAATATGACGTAAATGAGAATTAAATTTGAGTCTCCACTTATCATCAATGCCTTTTGTCACAAAACAATATTAAGATGATAGGAGAAAAGAAGCTTGGTATCATAATAATATATTAAAAGAAATAAAAAAACTGACTTGGTAATTTGCTGGCGTATTTTGGATTTTAACTGAACTTCCAACATGTTATTGACTTATGATTTTCCTTTATTCCAAGTTCCCATAATAGACATTTCTTTAAGGCACCGTCGATTAAGAAAGTCTAAAATTATGGAAGGCCGATACCACCTTTTGTTACAAACTGTGCTCCTCGTTTTTGGATCGACATGTCGATTTTGCGAGTAAAGCCTTGTTTATATATTCGAGGGTTGTTTGCACGGTTTTATTAAAACCATTGAAGATTTGAAGTCGTCAAAACAAGTTAAATCTTACATCTGATTAGGATTTAACTAGTTTTAGTTTACATGAGGACTGGTTTTCACGATTATATACAGTTTGAAACTAGCCGAGTTATTTAAAAGACAATTTTAATTTGTATAATGTTGACTCGTTGAGAAAAAAAACTATACATATAAGTATTTCTAAATATAATACGTATCAGTTATTAATTTTAAGTGCTCTCAATTTTTTTTCCAACTATACGTAAAAGGTGACCAATCATAATTTTCAATCATACCATTTGAACATTCGAATAACTAATAGTACGATCCGTGTTAAAATAATGGCCCAATTCAAAGGCCACCATCCGACGGACCCTGCCAACCCGACTGGTTCGGTTTAGTTTATTCAAAAAATGTAATTACTAGTATGGTCTAAAACTGTTGTCAAAACGGTCAAACTGTGAACATTCCTAAGGGAGGTGGCCGGTGGGAGTCATCACACTAACGTCCCACATCCCACACAACTTTTTTACATACTCTCTCATCCACGTCAGTATCGCATCAATCCATGCAACATCTCAATCCATCCCACAAAACCATGTAATCATCCCACTCCATCTTTCAACAAGTTGTACTTCGGTACCAAATTAAGTGTTCTTGTGGTACTGAAGCCGTTCTATGCTCATCCCAGCCCACTCCTTCCACCCTAATATGAGAGCTCGAATGAATGGCTAAACAATGATCTTGATAATATTACCCATCACCCATATGACACTACACGGTAGGCTACAAAGAGAACACATCAAAAGTCATCAACGTATGCTAATAGTTTTATAAAATATTAAATTGTAATAAATATTTTAAGTATATGGCCTATTGGCCTGTATTCTGAATTTGAATATCATTAGAAGGGATTAGGAGCTTCTAAGTTTGTCATCATCTGGTTTAATTTTTTATTTATTATCTAACGCAAATATAAAAATGGACATGTGTTTAGGACTTACGTAATCTATTTGGTCACCGGTGCATTGTGGTTTGTTTAGAGTAGTTCGGCCGTTTGACCAACTCTCATTATCTTATTTTAGTTTGCCATAACCACCTATTATTCTGGTTTAAGTATACACTCAAATACGCACATATAATAGCATTCAAATAGTTAAATAATAATACAAAAAACTTAATTTATAAATCAATAATATAGCAATTAATCAAGTATAGTCAAGTAAGATTTACAAAAGTTTACAAAAAATAAATTATCAAAATTGTGTGTATATGTGATTGTTTAGAAACAGATTCGGGACTTACCTATTGGAATTTCAACTGGTGAGGAAAGGCGGGCTGACTTTGGTGGGCAGTGGCACCGGTCCGGTGCCTACAACCCTACAAGGCACATGCTATTGAACCATCGATCCTCTCTAATACTCTGGTTTCTTTGCATTTTGATTTACGGGTGGTATAAAAATTATGTTAGTTTTTAGCATGCTAATAGTTTAATGATTAAAATGAGCGAGTTTAGTGGTTAATGCGTTTGTTTAATGGGCTTATAAAAATTAATTGGTCAAATAAGAACATGACATCTATCTATAATATATATAAACGAAGACATAAAAATCATACGTGTCGCGATGTGGTCGCTCCCCCTTTTTTGAAGTCACCAGATTTGCTTGATTTTTAAATGGAGGTTTCTCATGCATTTGACCCGAATTCATGGGTATGGGTCTTACCAAACCCAGATATTCCTTAAACGGGTTATAACATCTCATTAAATTAAAAAAATATTATCACCAAATTATCTATGTAAAAATCCTATAGAATAGGATATAATAAAAAATAATATCTTATTTATTTTAAAAAAGATATATATATATATATTATTTAAATTAAAAACCCAATTTGATAGTAAAAAAAATAAACGGGTCTTGGGTCTCATTAAACCATAAGTATATTATTAACTTTCATAAATATTATTTATGATTAAAAAACCAATTTCATAGTAAAAAAAATAAACGGGTCTTGGGTCTCATCAAAACCATATAGATTTTAAACCGGGTTATAACATCTCATTTATTTGTGAAACAATTTATCATCAAACCAAAAGTATATTATTAACTTTCATACAATAAAAAAAATATAAATTAAAAAACATAAATAAATAATAGAACAAACAATATAAAACAGCCCCCGTAATACAGGGGATAAAAACTAGTAATATATATATAAACGAAAACATAAAAATCCTACGTGTCGTGATGTGATCGCTCCCCCTTTTTTTGGAGTCACCAGATTTTCTTGATTTTTAAATGGAGACTTCTCATGCATTTGACCCGAATTCACGGGTATGGGTCTTATCAAACCCAGATATTTTCTTAAACGGGTTATAACATCTCATAAATTAAAACACTAATCTCACCAAATATTTGATATAAAAATCCTATAAAGTAGGAATATACAAATAATTAATATATGATTTATTTAAAATAAGATATATATATATATATATATATATATATATATATATATAATTTATAATTAAAAAACCGATTTTATAGTAAAAAAAATTAAATGGGTCTTGGGTCTCATCAAACCCATATAGCTTTTAAACCGGGTTATAACATCTCATTTATTTGTGAAACAACTTATCATCAAACCATAAGTATATTATTAACTTTCATACAATAAAAAAATAAAGTTTCAAAATTTAAATAAATGTTAAAAACAAATAATATAAAATAACCCCCGTAATACGGGGGATAAAAACTAGTACATTATAAATAAGGTTACAAAAGTCACTATGCAGACCCTAGGCGGTTGACTGGGAGTTGGGTAAGGGTGTTCTTCGGGTTTGTTTTTCGGGTTTCGGGTTTTTCGGGTCGGGTTATTTGGGTTTCAAAGTTTTAAATCTTGACCCGAAACCCGACCCAAATCTCTCACTGGTTTTTCGGGTTGGGTTAATCGAGTTTCGTGTATCCTAGAAAAAAACACAAAACCAAAATTTTAAAAAAAAAACTATAATGCTAAAATTAAAACAAAATATTCTTATTTTGCTTACAACACATATAATCAAATAATAAATTAACATAACTTGATAAAACAATTCAAAAGAAGAGTAAAACTAACTCGAACCATAATCGTATTCAATCGGGCGTGATTTGATTGTTCGATTATGATTGCTATTAGTAATAAACGGAATTCATAAATTATTAATAAGTAATCGATCCATAATAGTTAGAATGACAACAGTCGATTAGAGCCAGATTCTGATAACTTTAGTGACTAAGACTTACCCTATTATACATAAAATATATTTAATTTCAAAACTAAAAGTTTATTCAGGTTTTTCGGGTTGACCCAAATCTTCTAAATCAAACCCGAGAACCAACCCGAATTACTTCGATTCGGGTTCGGGTTAGTCTTTTCTCGGGTTCGGGTTCTTCGAGTCAGGTTAGTTCGGGTTCGGGTACGAGTTTTTTCGGGTTGGATTTCGGGTTTCGGGTAAAAGTGACAGCCCTAGAGTTGGGTGTACTCAGGGTTCAAAACTTGCTAATCATTAGTTATAAAAACAATATTACTCTTTCTTTAATATTATAGAAACACGAATTATGGTTTATTTTTTAAGTCAAAATCGGCCCAAGTTGACCTACTAGATGTGATTTTTACTGAGGTTAACCACCTTTGATCGATTTTTAATAACTAAGCGGAGTTAAAGACTCTCGTTTTACCATCATACCTTGTACGAGTACTTGGGGAGTACTCTGCATTGTAGACCTACTTTTACATCATTGATTATAAATAAACATTTTATAAACACCATATATTTTAATTTATATTTTTTATAATAAAACTAAACTATTAAAATTCTTACAGAAAAAAAAAAGTCAAATAGCCCATAGATCATACCAAAAACCTCTACAGCCCAAGTTCTAGCTTTTGTTCAGTTTTGAATTGTTGAGGTCCATAATCCGTTAACTATAAATTATTAGGTTATTAAACATTTTCAACACAACAAATAAAAAACATGTCTTCCCAGCCGCATCGAAAATCACTAGGTTTTGGTTGAAAGTTTTCTTTGGAGTCAGCCGCTGGTTCATGCCAACCTTCAAATCAAACGTGAGTTATTTAACAAATATAATGTTATGTTATGCATATTTGTAAATCATGTTATGCATATTTAATGATAAAATCATTTAATTATTCGTGTTGACTATCATTTGTTTCACAATCGACCTTTTATTGTATATACCTTGTTGGCTTTAAAAAAAAAAGATGTTAGAGCTTTATCAATGTGACATGTTTGTATGCTTCATCATATCACTTTATATGACCAATTTTTAAGCTCTCATTAATGTTGTTTTTTGACCAACCCTTTTGGGCTATTTCTTTTTTGTTCTAAACTGTTTGTATAGTAAATTCTATTAGAATCTGTTGATTTATTTGTATAAGTGAATTCTATTAGAGAATATATTATTAAAGTTTGAATATTATTTTGTAACAAGAATAAGGAGATATAGTGATATGGATTTTTATTATTATGCATAGTGTTAGAGTCGATTGCTTGACCATGGTCAAGCCGTCACCACCGATTGAGTTCACGCTCTACATTGATCATGTATCTTTACAAGCCTTGCACTCCAATCTGAGCGTTTGATTTCATCCCGCTCCGTTTGCAGGGTAATAATGGAGAATATGAGTACTATATTAATGCATTATGCCTCACCAAGCTTTCATTATTATAGAATATTAAAGAATATATATTAAAGTTTAAGTATTGTATGTTACCACGGTTTGGAGGTAGTAGTTGATTATGTTTCCTTTTATTTGCATTCAAAATTGACCTTCTGATTTAGCTTCCAATGTTTCTTCATGAGCTTCATGACTTTGTATTCATGTTCTAGGTCACCATGATAAAATTTTTACCCATTTTTGTTTCATCTCCATCAACTATTTTAAAGACAAACACATGTTAAACTTGTAAAGATATTGCATTTTAATATATTATATTCACCGATCTCATGCTTAACACCAGAGTGCATATGAATATGAAACGATCTATATGTGGATCAGTAATGCCTAAAAGTAATTATATCATTATCAAGATCTTCAAGATCATCTTCATATTCATCGGCATCTTTGTTTTCATCTTAATCACCCTCTCCTCCCCAAACTTGTTGAAAAAGTTTGTAGACATCTGCAATATGACTGATAGAACGGACAGCATTTTTTTCTTCACACGTATCCACAAACTTTTTCTTAAGTCTATGAAGTGTTTTGGCAAGTTGTCCTTTTGTTGGAATAAACCTAGATAATTTGATAACCGTCTCAAACATCATATTCATATCGCTTTTTTTTTCTTGTTTTTTCAACGCCCTTAAACGCTTTTTATGGTTCTTTAACCATATCCTTTTAGCAGCGCCTTTCGATTCTTCAACATGTATGTAATCACTATCTTCATTGTTGTGATAAGAGTTTGTTTAATTATTCCTTATGATGATGATTTTATCAAGACAACATTATCAGATGCTGATATCATGAAGACTTTATCATTATGCCATTTATTTTCTTATGAAGTTCCTCATGATATTAAAGATGAAGTTCATAAGAAAAACATGGCTAATAATGATAAAGCTTTCACGATATCAACCTCTGATGTTGTCTGGGTAAAGGCATCATCATCAAAAAGGAAGAAGTGAACAAACTCTGATCACATCCATGAAGAATCCAAATGCGTCGTTAAAAGGATCTGGTGAAAGAATGATGAAATAAGGCTTTTAAAAACGTTGAAAAACAAGAAAAACAAAAGTGATATGGAGATGATGTTTGAAACGGTTAGCAAATGTTTGAGTTTTAATTCAACAAAATGGCAACTTGTCGAAACAGTTCAGAAACTGAAGAACAAATTCGTAGATATTAGTGAAGAAAAAATTCTTGTCCGTTTTCAACCGGCGTTGGGAGGTGGAGGTTGGTAAGATAAAAACAAAGATGCTAATGAATATTAAGAAAATCTGATCTTAATAATGATACAAGTTTTTAGTGATATGCAAATGTTATAGGTACCGCCCGTATCAACCTTTTGAGATTTCGGGATCGGTACCGGTATTTTACGAAATATTTTGCCTTTGGTATCGATACCAAGCATTTTCAGTACTGGTACATACTTTTGGCGATTTCTGATATCAGTATTTTCGATATCGCTACCGAGCTTATCTCTACTGCTTTTAGGGATAAGTAATATATGAAGTTGGCGAATATAATATATTAAAAAGTAATACTGTAACAAGTTTGACAACGCACTGTTCTTCGAAAGAGTAGTAGGATATTAAACAAAAACGGGTAAATTTCATCACGAGGAACAAAAACATTGATAAAAACACATGAAACTCGTGAAGAAAGAATGAAAGCTAATTCTAGAGGTCAATTTTGAATACAAATAAAAAGGAAACATAATCAAATACTATCTACTAACTATGTAACAAACTATGGGCAACACTTCCACCTTTTTGGTTTGAAGGTTCTGAAAATGAAAAAAAAGGTCTACATAAATCTAATTAAACTAAATCTCTCTTGAAGCTACACTATTTAACTGATTGTATGTATCTCAACTCCTCTAGTTTCGTTTGATATGCATTAGTTAAATTTTGACCCATTATTCAATACCGTAACTTAAACCGATTAGTTTAATAGTTTAAACGTAATTATTACATTCATATTTGTGATTGTAAATGTTAATGTTATAGTATTAGTATGCTAAATATAAAATAATTTCAGTTAAACGAATCGTACTCGTGTGAACTCACAAAAAAACTCGCGGGAACATAGATCATTTTATTATCAGTCATCAAGTACATACCCGTTTTCCATTTCTCGAGTGTTTGGTCTTCTTATACGCCTGGTCCGTTTTTCCTATGCTCGAATGTCTCCTCGACAATTTGTGTGAATGCTTGCTAGTAATAGATAGATAGCTAATACTTTACATTGTGCACTCAAACCTCATGATCGATCATTCTTAAATCAAAGCTCATAATCATTTTAGTTCTAATGCAATGATTGTTAAACAAATTACAGACCTGATCTTCCTGGTTTTGTTTTGATTAGCTGGTTTCACTACCAATGTTACATTTTAAAATTTCCATACGATTTTTGGAGAATAAGCATGTACACACACATGTAATTTTGTTGCCTTTTAATGGATTTGAACAAAATATTTAATCAAACGAGTCCAGCTATATACAATATTTGTCTAATACATTTTAAAATTAAAATCCATCAATTAATGAAACATATAACAGTAAAATAAACAAATCGCACAAATATCAATACATAACAATGAGATATTATACATAACCAATAATGCTCACCGTAAGAGCACGAAATGGTGCGATGATGGAGTTAGTCGTAGAAAGGGTCTCCCTCAAAGTAGACTTCACTTGGATCCATGTGAATGACGTTGACATGGACATCGCAATTCCCCATCTCACGTTGTGCTTCTTGAATATCGTTTACAGACTCGAGTACATGAGAGTTTGCATAATCAATCTCAATATGCTCAAGTGTGTAAGCGTCTCCTAGTTCAAACGGAATTTCCTTTAGACCATCACAACTTTTCACTACGAGTTTCCTGAGGCATGGGAAGTTTACGCTAGAAGCGTCCCAAAAGCGGATGTTCAACTTTTCTAATTTCAAGAATTTCAACTGGTGAAAGTGCTCATCACCAGTTTTCCATAAGGGTCCCATGAACGACGAGTCTAGTAATTTGAGAACCTCAAGTTTGGGTAATTGTCGAATTGTTGACATATGTTTCCAAGGAAGACATAACCCTTTTAAGGTCAGCTTTCTCAAAGTTTCTGGAAACCTTATTGGGTTCACAAAAGTTACCGGTTCACGCATGTATGCGTCGATGTTCAAAGCTTCAAGATGCGTTAGCATGGCAAAGGTAACTAATCCATGACTGCTTGATGTTGATGAGATAGAACACCCAAGCTTCTTGATATTAGGAAAATATTCAAGCAAACTTTGAGCTCTATGATCTAATCTTAGTCTAGATATAGTTTGCAAGTGGAATAGTCTATGAACAAAGGGATCGGTTGAGAAGTCAATCCTGTCACACCGCAAATGCCTAAGATTAATCATATCGTCTGGGTAATATATGAATCTTTGAAACTTGCCTCTAACAACGAGTGTTTGAAGGCTACAGAAAATGGTCTCTGACAACAAGACGTCATGACTGCGTGACCAAACTGCCAAGTACCTTAAATGAACTAGTATTTTTATGTTTTCGAAACCATCAATTGGAATGTTTAGTAAATCCAACACCCTAAGAAGCAAAAATGAAGAAACCCAAGTTGTAGTTCTATGATATCCTAGTCGTCGATTTTCAAGAAAGCACAAAACAGACCTGGCGTGAGAGTCAAAATCATGAGAATTGACCTTGGTCAAAACTTCATAGTCTGTGAATAGACGACGTTGCTTCACTACGCTGGAAACAGACCCGGAGTCAAGATTTCTGTTTAACGTTGGCGTACTCACTTTCTTGAATAAATTTTCTTCACAAGCTTTTTTCAAGCATAATTCTCTCAAAAGATCATGCACACGACATGATTTAACTCCGCCACTAGAACTTCTATCGGCAACAATTAACAGATTTCTGTCAATTAGATTATCAGATAATACTCACCTTCTTCCTCCAAACTTCTTTGGCCTCCGGATTCTTTTATAAACCCTTCAGCCATCCAAAGCCTGATCAACCTCCGCACTAGGATTTTATAGTCTTCTGGAAAGCCGCCTACATAGAGAAAACATTTCTTTAAGTGACAAGGTAAATGATCATAACTTAACGCTAGCGTATCCAAACATCCTTTCGGGTCACTGGTAATGTATGAACCCACACTTTTGGCAATTTTCTCCCACAAATTTTTCCTCTTCTCTACTTTCTCAAGAAGTCCCGCTATGACAACTAAAGCAAGCGGTAATCCTCCACAGCTTTTAGCTATAATCTTCCCCGTCTCAATAAAATTTTCAGGGCACTCGTATCCTCTGAAAGTCTTCCTACACAACAGCTCCCAACTTTGTTCGTCATTTAAACGTCCTAGGTTGTTAGTAAAACCGCCCTGGCTTGCATGCAAAGCAACTCCTGTAAGCCGGGTGGTTAAAAGAACCCTGCTACCGGTGTTATCGTCTGGAAAACATAGCCCCACATCATCCCATGCCTTACAACTCCAAATATCATCGATAACGATCAAATATCTTATCCGCTTTAGCCTCTGATACAACATTTCACACAGTTTTGATTCAGCAGCTGCCTCATGGACTGATTTGCCGATCGATGTCAGTAGTTGCACCAACAAATCTCGCTTCGAATACGCTTAAGAAACAGTAACCCATCCACGTTTGTCGAAATGATACTCAAGAGAATCATTGAATACTTTGGTAGCCAGAGTTGTCTTACCAGGTCCACCCATCCCCACAATCGATATTATATCTAGCTTCCTACGGTCTCCGGTAAGCCTATCTATTATTGCTAATCCATCCTCTTCAAATCCCACAACAAATTCTTCATTTTCTGTAGCACTAAGATTCACTCTTGTATTTCCAGTAGCCTCAAACTTGTCGTCTTGCCGGTTAACAAGGTTAGTAAACAAGTAATTCCCCTTGTTATTATTAATATTATTACTCATCTCTGCTCTTATAGATTTTAACCTTTTCATAACACCTTCATCAAGTGACCAATCTTTTAAACAATATCGTGAACGGGAGTTTGTCATCTGTTGATATGTCAACCGTAGGACATATTCGTGTTGTATGATGGCAGAAGACACAAACATATCAACAATATATTCAGCCTCATGTGCTACTTCCACAAGACTTGTCTTCCAGTTGTTTCCAACATCTTCAAGATCATCTTGGTCTTTAAAACATGATCCACTCAGGTAGTCTAGCTCCTCATAAAGCAGCTGGATTTGATGCTTGCTTACTATTATAAAAGGATTGTGTCTAGTCTGTTCATTACTGTCTTTCTTGGAAACTAACCTCCTTAAATTCTCCATGAACATATCAAGATCTGTGTTTGTCATCTCTCCAATTGCTTCTGATTTTGACTTGTATTATCTTTTCATTGATTGAATTTGTGATGTTAGGGTATATATTTTGGGGGCTTCTCAGTGAAACAGTATTTGTCGATGGGTTTTATTTTAGCAAGTAGTTGGTGTGTCGGTTGCATTTGTATGCTTCACACCAATGTTTTCACTTTTCACACCCAACCCGGAACGCCTTACCGGATTAAAAGGTTAAACTGACTTGATAGGATAGATCGGTGTTTGACCGGATCACGTCATAAATAATTTATATATATATATAATTTATATACATATATAAACTAATAATAACCAAAAATAACAATAATAAAAAACTTTATTTTTTATTTATGTTTTATAGATTGTTTTTTAAATATATATGATTTATGTTTAATCAATAAAGACATCAATAAAGTTTGGTTGGTTGTCTCATGAGATAATTATTAAATTTCTATCTTGAAAATGACACAAATTCGAATCCCGTCATGCACATTTCATTTTGGATTTAATAAAAAAATGGGTTTTATCGGTCACCCGTCGGGTCACCGGGTCCTGACCGATCGCCACCTGCAAAACCCGGTCGAGTTTTTCAAAAACGGCCCAAATACCCTGACCCGATCCGGTATAGGGACCGAGTCACGGTCCCCGACCGGGCCGGGTTTCAAAACACTGCTTCAGACTACCCACTTTAATAAAAAAATGGAGTAATACTTTTACATCTTCACCTGTACAAACCAACCCGACTAATATGAAAAATCATTACACAGTTAAATTACATTTCGAGCATAATAATTAGTTTACAAGTTTTTTAATTAATAGAAAAACAAAGTTACACACTCACATTAAAAAAATACATATTTTAAAAGTATTAAATTTTAATATAATTTATATTAAAATGCTCTTAAAAAAGTAGACAGGATTGTGTTTTTTATTGTTCTTAATAGTACATATTGTTTTAAATTGGTATGAGTAGGGGCGGCTCGGGTATACGGCGATGTGGGCGACCGAGGGCATTTAATTTTTGGGGTCACAAACTTTTTTATATATGTATAATTTTATGAAAAAATAATATGTATATTTAATGTTTTACTATAACTATACCATAACTAGTTTTGTCAAGTGACAAAGGCGTATGACTTTCAAGTAAAATGTTGCAAGTTTTAGTCTCACTTGAGACATTTTTTAGTTTATTTTTATACACAAAGTTTTTACACAACATAAATCATAACCAAGTAAGCTCATTTAAAAATTTAATTGTTTAAACCAAACAAATATCCCATTACATGAGGCCTAAACTTTTTTTGCTTATAATATTTCATTACTCGTTAGAGTCTACGAGCCTTTTTTATTTCGACTCGGCCGGGACATATAAATTATCGGAGACGGCCCTGGGTATGAGTTTGGTGGTTAATGAGTGTCTTTGATGGACTTGTAAGAACTAATTGGTCAAACAAGAACATGAATTACATTATAAATAAACATTTTATAAAAATCATTTTTTTTAATAAAACTTGACTATTAAAATTTCTTACAAAAAAATATAGTCAAATAGCCCATAGATCATACCAAAAACCTCTACTGCTCTACAGCCCATGTTCTAGCTTTTGTTTCAGTTTTAAATTGTTGAAGTCCATAATCCGTTATCTATAAATTATTAGGTTATTAAACATTTTCAACACAACAAATAAAAAACGTGTCTTCCCAGCCGCATCGAAAATCTCTAGGTTTTGGTTGAAATATTTCTTTGGAGTCAGCCGCTGGTTCATGCCAACCTTCAAATCAAACGTGAGTTATGTAACAAAATAAAAATATAGTGTTAGTTAATTCGGTAAAATCTCAATTTATAAATTATGTGCATACTTAATGATAAAATCGTTTAATCATTCGTGTCGACTGTCGTTTGCTTCACAATCGACCTTTTATTGCATATTCCTTGTTGGCTTTTTTTTTAAAAAGATGATAGAGCTTTATCAATGTGACATGTTTGTATCCAACGTCATTTTAAGCTCCCAATAAAGTTGTTTTTGACCAACCCTTTTTGGGCTATTTTTCTGTAAACTGTTTGTATAGAAAATTATATGCAATTTAATATCTAGAATTTGTTTTGTTCAATTTATTTGTATAACTATATAAGTGAAAGCTATTAGATATTATATATTATTATTGAGTATTATATTGCTTTAATAATTAGGGAGTTCTTAGGGTTCAAGCGATAGCCTAACACACAAAAAAGCTGCCGCTAAAAAAAGTAGTTGTTTATGTTTCCTTATTGGATTTTTATTATTATGCACGGTATTAGAGTCTTTATGGTTCAAGCGGTGACCTAACATACAAAAAAAAGTTGTTAAAAAGATTGTTAGTTGTGTTTCCTTTTATTTGCATCCAAAATTGACCTAATTTAACTTCCATTGTTTCTTCATGAAACTCAATGGCATTTTATGACTGTCAGAACGAACAACATATTTTCCTTCACTACTATCCACATACCATTTTTTTTCAGTTTCCGCAACGTTTCGACAAGTTGGCCCAAACATTTGCTAACCATCTCAAACATCATCTCCATATCACTTTTGTTTTATTTAACCCCTCTAAAAGCTCTAGTTTATCATTTGGGTAAATGATTGACAAAAAATTTACTGAAATAGACATGTCTATTTTAGCCTACATCTATTCAATCATTGGTTTTTTGACCAATAAACAACTGACACGTCACAGAAATCGGCTAAGACGGCTAAGCCTTAGCCGCCACTTTATGGGCACGAAATTTTATGAAAAGTACCTTTAGCCAATAGAAATTCGACACGTGTCAAAGGCGGCTAAACTTAGCATACATCTATGGTTATTTAACCGGGTTCTTTGAATCTTAGCCGGCTTCGGGATACGTGTCTATTTAGTTACCCGGCTCCAAATATTCTCTTTTAGCCGGCTCCAACTCGACTTGTAGGCTAAGGCTTCACTTAGCTGCCTTCTTTTTTTCATTTAGCCGTCTAATTTTAGCCGCCAAAATTGAATATTTTACCAAACTTACCAACTCTATTAAATATTTAGCCGACTTCACTTAGCATTCTTCTTAGCCGGTGTAAATTTAGTCCCCAAAATTAAATATTTTTATCTACTCAATTAATTATTTAGCCGGCTTCGCTTAGCCGTCAACTTTTTTTCTCTAGCCGGCATGTTTTAGTCATCATAAATAAATACATTTACCTACCCAAATTTAATTTTTCACCAACCATTTTTATAAAACTATACAACCATATTCACTACATCTTATAAAACCGTCTTCACCATCTCAAATTTTTTTACTTTCTTATCACAAGATCCTCAAATTTTAAAAAAATATGTTTGTTAACATCGTTGTTTACTCAAATCAGATTGTAGGCTTTACTTTGCCGGGTTTTTTATGAATGACTTGGTTTTCTTATTAAAATTATTTTTATGTAACTAACAAAAAAGTAATACACGGAAATGTTCATTAATAATAAAAATTAAGAAACATATTAATAACAAAGCATACTAAATAAAGATTACAATCTACTCAATGGTAGGCTGACAACGCCAAATGTAAATTTATCTGCCATAAACCTCCGATATTTAAGCATTTTCTTCTTAAAATCTCCTTCAAATTATGCTGTTTTTCAAAACATAAATGTTCCATTAACATGCAAGCAAATACCCCCAAAAATTTATATTTGGCGTTGTCGGCACACCATCGAGTAGATTGTAATCTTTATTTAGTATGCTTTGTTATTATTATGTTTCTTAATTTTTAATATTAATGAACATTTCCGTGTATTACTTTTTTGTTAGTATCTACGTACATAAAAATAATTTTAATAAAAATAAACCAAGTTAATTCATTAATAAAAGACCCGGCCAAAGCCTACAATCTGATCTGAGTAAAAGACGACGTTAAAGACATATTTTTTAAAAATATAAGGATCTTGTGATAAGAAAGTAAAAAAGTTTGAGATGGTGAAGATGGTTTTATAAGATGTAGTGAATATGGTTGTATAGTTTTATAAAAATGGTTGGTGAAAAATTAAATTTGGGTAGGTAAATGTATTTATTTCTGATGGCTAAAACATGCCGGCTAGAAGAAAAAAAGTTGACGGCTAAGCGAAGCCGGCTAAATAATTAACTGTGTAGGTAAAAATATTTAATTTTGGGGGCTAAATTTACACCGGCTAAGAAGAAGGCTAAGTGAAGCCGGCTAAATATTTAATAGAGTTGGTAAGTTTGGTAAAATATTCAAATTTGGCGGCTAAAATTAGACGGCTAAATGAAAAAAGAAGGCGGCTAAGTGAAGCCTTAGCCTACAAGCCGAGTTGGAGCCGGCTAAGAAGGAATATTTGAAGCCGGCTAACTAAATAGACACGTATCCCGAAGCCGGCTAAATAACCATAGATGTAGGCTAAGTTTAGCCGCCTTTGACACGTGTCGAATTTCTATTGGCTAAAGGTACTTTTCATACAATTCTGTGCCCATAAAGTGGCGGCTAAGGCTTAGCCACCTTAGCCGGCTTCGGTGACGTGTCAGTTGTTTATTGGTCAAAAAATCAATGATTGGAGTGATGTAGGCTAAATAGACATGTCTATTTTGGTAAATTTTTGGTCAAACATGTGTATTTTGGTATTTTTCTCTTATCATTTTTTTACCATACCCTTTTAACGACGCCTTAAGATTCTTCAACAACTCTGTAATCGCTATCTTTATTGATATGATTGGAACTTATTCACTTCTTACTTTTTGATGCAGATGCCTTTGCCGAAACAACATCATGAGAGGCCGATATCGTGAATGATTTATCGTTGTTAGCCATTTTTTCTTATGAAGTATCTCGAGATAGTCTATATGAACTTTATAAGAAAAAAATAGCTAACAATGATAAATCATTCACGATATCGGTCTCTGATAATGTTGTCTCAACAAAGGCATCTACATAACAAGCTATGATCACATCAAAGAAGATAGTTATTACATACCCGTTGAAGTATCCAAAGGCGTCGATGAAATGATATGGTAAAGGACATCAGTTTCATCTTAATCACCCCAACCTGTCCAACAAACTTGTTGAAAAAGTTTGTGGACATTTGTATTATGACTGTTAAAACGGACAGCATATTTTTCTTCACTAGTATCCACATATTTTTTTAGTTTCCGCAACGTTTCAACAAGTTTCAGTTTTGTTAGATTAAAACCCAAACAATTTCTAACTATCTATCTTCTTCACGCCACTTTTGTTTTCTTGTTTTTTCAGCCACTCTAAAAGCTCTATTTTATTATACCTTTACCATATCCTTTGAATGATGCCTTTAGATTCTTCGATGAGTATATAATCACTATCTTCTTTGATGTGATCTGGGCTTGTTCGCTTCATTTTTGATGCATTTGTCGAGACAACATTGTTAGATGCCGACATCGTCAATGCTTTATCGTTGTTAGCCATTTTTTCTTATGAAGTATCTCGAGATAGTCTTTATGAACTTTATAAGAAAAAAATTTGCTAACAATGATAAAGCATTCACGATATCGGTCTATGATAATGTTATCTCAATAAAGGCATCTACATCTAAAAAGAATAAGGGAACTAACTATGATCACAAAAAAAAAAGATAACGATTACATACCCGTTGAAGAATCCAAAGGCGTCGATGATACAATATGGTAAATGAATGATGAAATAAAACTTTTAGAGGCGCTGAAAAAACAAGAAATTAAAAACGATATGGAGATGATGTTGGAGACGATTACAAAATGTTTGGGTTTTAATCCAACAAATAGGGCAACGGTTTGAAACGGTTCAGAAACTAAAGATAAAATTCCTGGATATTAGTGAAGAAAAAACCATTGTCCATTCTCAATAGGCGTGTAAGATGAATATGAGATGATCTTGAGAATCTTATTAACGATATTGTTTTTAGGGATGAGCAAATGGTACCGGACTGAACCGGTTACCAAATTGGGTACTGTCCGTACCAACCTTTTTAGATTATGGGATCGGTACAGTACCGGTATTTTTATCAAATTTTTGCCTTCAGTACCGGTATCGGATCGAGAATTTCGATGTATCGGTATATTCGTTATCGAGCCCATCCCTATTTCTTTTAGAGATAAGTATCCATCATTGCAATTTCTTTTAGAGATAAGTATCCACATATGAATCATTGCATATTGCTTATGTACTTCGGTGTTTACCAACATTGATAAAAACACATGAAGCTCGTCTCCGAAAGAGTAGTAGGAGATGAAACAAAAACGATATGAAGATGAATGCTGAAATAAAAATTTCAAAGGTGCTGAAAAACAAGAAAATAAAAACGATATGAAGATGATGTTGGAGACGATTACCAAATGTTTGGGTTTTAATCCAACAAAAGGGCAACTTTTTGAAACGGTTCGGAAACTAAAGATAAAATTCCTGGATATCAGTGAAGAAAAAAACTGTTGTCCGTTCTCAATAGGCGCGGGAGGTGGAGGTGATGAGTATGTGATGATCTTGAGAATCTTTATTAATGGTACCGGATTGAACCGGTAACATAAATGCAAAAAATCGGGTACTGTCCGTACCAACCTTTTAAGATTATGTAATCGGTGCAGTACCGGTATTTTTATTAAGTTATTAGGACTAAAGGATCGATCACGCTACACTATGGGTCAAATGATTCAACCATGGCTCGGTTCGCTAAAGCAATGTACAACTTCTCCCCGCATTCTATTAGACAACATCATCAATGAACTTCCCCACGTTTATTATTCGGATTTTCTACTCATGTTCAAGTCATCAAGTGTTAGAGCGTCTTTCTAGTTTAGACTAGAGGTGCACAACAGGTTATGGGCGGCCCAAACCTGTTCGGGCTATCAACGGAATCGATCAGGTCAAATTCGATCAAAACTGGTGTGTGGTTATACAAATTGGTGGTTATGTTGGTTTGAGGAAAATTGGGTCGGGTTATAAACGGTTTAGTCCACGAGAGGGGGGAACTGGTATCCAAAAGGGGTGTTCACGGTTCGGTTCGAAACCGTGAAACCGTACAAACCGGTCATCGGTTCGGTTTCATGGTTGGTTTTTTTCTTAAGTTTCGGTCGGTCGGTTTCAAAAGTTTCAAACCGTAGAGAACGATTTGGTTTACGGTTAATACCGAAAACCAATCGTATAAAACCGGACCGTATTGTATAAGTTAATTATATTTAATTTCTTAATATATCTAAGTTTATATATGAATATATTTGTTAAACTAGAACCAGTAATGTATATAATATTTATTAACTGCATACTTGCAATGAATTAGAAAATGTGCTAAGCCAAGCCATTAACTTTTTGATGTATTTTGTTAACTTTTTGATGTATTTTGGCATATTCAAGTTTGGTCACATAGTTATTTTGATGCATGTTTCGAACAACTTGTGTTTAAACTTAGGCCGTGAACATATTGTATTTAAACATGTTTGATATTTGCAAATTATTGACAACTTTACTATAAATATATCATACCTTTGTTGAACAATTTGTATAAAAATTTGAAAGGCCCAAACCGTGAAACCAAACCGGAACCAAACCGTTAGTAACGGTAACGGTTTGGTTTAAAAGTTCTACGATTTGGTTATGGTTTGCAAAAACTAAAACCGTTACTAATGGTTTGGTTCACGGCTTGACCCAAAAACCGCGAAAACCGGACCGTAAACACCCCTAGACTATCCAAACTGCCAAGCAGGTCGAGTTGGAATGGTTTTTAGGTCAAACTGGCCATTTTGTGTTATTGGGTCGAGTTGGAATGGTTTTTAGGTCAAACTGGCCATTTTGTGTTATCGGGTCGAGTTAGAAGCTGGTTTACCGGGCCCACGAAGCTTATTTATGATAATAAAAAGATAATAACACAAGTGTTTGTTTGAGCAAAGTGTAGTTACAATCTTGTATGTAAAACTTCCACGAAGCTCATTAATGAACATTAAAAGTATAAAACTACCAAATAAAGATTTTCGTTTATGTAGTTTGTGAGCCCATTTATGGGACATCCAAAAATTGACGAACAAGCCCACCTAAAGTAGGGCAGGCTCATTCGCCTTAAAGTGTGTGTTCGTTTGTCTTAAGTGTCAGCATGACCAACCGTCTCTATTCGATCATTGGTTGGTCACCTTTCACCCTGACAGGACGGGTTAAAGCACTTCATATCATCCTCAATAGACTTTTATTATTTGCAACATCCATTCATCATTTTGCAACGGTCGATGTGGGAACAAAAATCAACTTTAATATCCATTTTTTGTATGTGTTTAATTGCATTACTTAATTATGGATTTTTTTTTCTAACGACCAACGAAATATTTTATTATAACATGTATAAAAAAGGCGCAACATACAAGAGGGCCTAGCAAGATGCAAGCCATCGTCGCCAAAAAAACATACATCACCTAAAACAAACGATTAAACACATCTCAATCTTCCCATGAGAAAGATTCCTTCTCGATCTGTTTCTTTGAATTTATATTTGGCACCGTTATAGCAATACCGTTCACCATATCACTTCTTGCCTTCCGTAAACAGTAAAGCAAAACAAGACCCACGGCGTGAAAAATCATTGCTTTTCTTCTTGGGAACTTAGAGGGTGTTTGGGACTATATTGGTAAAAGTTGGAGGTCACAGTATTGTGACTTTTGCAACTTTTACACTCACAACCAATTTTACTACCAAACACCTTATAGCTTTTTTTTCAAAAGTTAAAAGTCAAAAGAAGGCTTCAAAAAGGAACCCAAAACACCCCATTAGTGAATATATTCATACAAAATGTCATTGATAAACGAGTCAAGCCGGTTACAATATTTGTGTCAAACATATTTTACAATCCATCGATTAAATAAATGTATCATAGACAAACAAAAGCATAAACTAAATGAATCACACAAATATTAATACATAACAAAGCTCAGATACACACATTACACTTACATTATTCATGATGTTATTATATAAACATTCATGTTGTACAAGAAACTTGCCATTCATACAACTATTTGATGCAAAATGATAAGATATAGTCATAGAAAGGGGTCTCCCTCAAAAAAGACTTCACCTGGATCCTTGTGAATGATGTTGACATGGATATCACAGTTCCCCTTCTCACGTTGAGCTTCTTGAATTCTGTTTACGGATTCGAGTACATTAGAGTTTGAATAATCAACCGTAACATGCTCGAGTGTGTAGATGTTCCCTAGTTCTGGTGGAATTTCCTTTAGATATTCACAACTTCTCACTACTAGTCTCTTGAGGCATGGGAAGTTGATGCCAGAGGCTTCCCAGAAGCGGATGTTCAGCTTCTCTAATTTCAAAAATTTCAATTGGTGAAATTGCGCATCACAGGTGTCCCAAAGGTGTCCTCTGAACGGAGATTCTAGTAACTTGAGAACCTCGAGTTTGGGTAGTCGTTGAATTGCTGACATGTAACTCCAAGGAAGACATAACCCTTTTAAGGTCAACCTTTTCAAAGTTTCCGGGAACTTTATCGTGTAATTCGCTAAATTTACCGTGTCATACATGTACTTCTCTATGTTCAAAGCTTCAAGATTGGCTAGCATGGCAAAGCTAAGTAATCCATGATTGATTGATGCTGAAAAGATAGAACACCCTAGTTTCTTGATATTAGGAAACGCTAGAAGCAAACACTGAGCCCTATAATCTAATCTTAGCTTGGAAATCGTTTGCAAGTGGGACAATCTACGGACATAGAAATCAGTTGAGAAGTCAATTCTGTCACACCGCAAATGCCTTAGATTCACCATATTATCTCCATAATATATGAAGCTTTGAAACTTGCCTTTTATAATCAGAGTTTGAAGGCTACAAAAATTAGTCTCTTCAAATATGGAGCCATGTCTGCGTGACCAAACTGCTAAGTATC
Organism: Bidens hawaiensis; assembly: GCF_021521415.1. NCBI lineage: Eukaryota > Viridiplantae > Streptophyta > Magnoliopsida > Asterales > Asteraceae > Bidens > Bidens hawaiensis. The sequence continues at coordinate 120,203 of NW_027497198.1, read as the reverse complement.
TTAAATGAACTAGTAATTTAATTTTTTCAAAATCAGCTATTGGAATATTCTGTAGATCCAACACCCTAAGAAGCAAAAAAGAGAAAACCCAACTTGTAGTTCTATCTTCTGGAAGTCGACTATCATGAAAGCACAAAACAGACCTTGTGTACATGGCATAATTATGCGAATAGATCTTATTCAAAACTTCATAGTTTGTGAATAGACGGCGTTGCTTCACCATGTTGGAAGGAGAATCCAAGAAAGAACTGTTGTTTGACACTGACATACTCGTTTTCTTGAAGAAATTTTCTTCGGATGCTTTTGTCAAGCAGAGTTCTCTCAAAAGATCATGCAGATGACATGATTTAATCCCTCCATTAGACCTTTTTTCAGCAACACTTAATAGATTTCTGTCAATTAGATCCATGAGGTAATATTCACCTTCTTCTTCCAAGCTTCTTTGGCTTGTTTCTCTTATAAACCCTTCGGCCATCCAAAGCTTGATCAACGTCTGAACTTGGATTTTATAGTCTTCTAGAAAGCCCCCTACATAGAGAAAACATTCCTTCAAGTGAGAAGGCATATGGTCATAACTCAAAGCTAGTGTATCCAAGCATCCTTTAGGGTCTTTAATAACATATGAACCAACACTTTCAGCAATTTTGTCCCACAAATCTTTCCTTTTCTCTCCTTTCTCCAGAAGTCCTGCTATGACAACTAATGCAAGGGGCAATCCTCCACACTTTCTAACGATATGTTCCCTGTCTCAACCAAACTTTCAGGGCATTCATGTCCCCTGAAAGTCTTCCTGCACAACAACTCCCAACTTTGGTCTTCGGTTAAATGTTGTGGGTTGTGGGTGAAACCACCCCGGCTTATATGCAAAGCAACTTCTGTAAGCCGGGTTGTTAAAAGAACTCTACTACCAGTGTTATCATTTGGAAAACATATTCCCACATTTTCCCATGCCTTACAACTCCATATATCATCAATGACAATCAAGTATTTTATCGAGAAGATTTGATATTCAACCACAAAATAGAATTCTCTATTAACAATATTATATATACAAAGAATAATAACAAACTTCCTAGACTTTAGGAGATGACCAAATTTAGGAGATATATACCAATAATAAAAGATACATAAAAATATTTATCTAATACCCCCCTTCAATCTGCAAGGCGGTGGACCAAGGCGAAGCATGGATCGAAACGTCTCAAAAGAGGCGCGCGGAAGACTTTTAGTGAATATATCCGCCACTTGAAGATTGGTAGGCACAAACTTCGTATACAACTTTCCTGAATTAACAAGTTCCCTAACAAAGTGGTAATCCAAATCAATGTGTTTCGCTCGTTTGTGAGAGACCGGATTTTGTGACATGAACAATGCACTCTTGTTATCACAAAGTAATGTCGGCCTATCAGGTGGCAATGCGTAGAGCTCACGTAAAAGATGAGTAATCCAGACAATTTCAGCAGCAGTATTTGCCATGGCGCGGTACTCGGACTCACAACTGGATCTAGAGACTGTGGGTTGCTTCTTGGCACTCCAAGAAACAAGATTGCCACCGAGAAAAATGGAGTAACCATAAGTTGATCTTCTGGTTTCAATACACCTCGCCCAATCAGCATCTGAATATCCAAGAATAAGGTTTTTGTGAGGACGAGAAAAGTGTAGACCAAATGAAACTGTGCCTTTAACATAGCGAATGATTCGTTTAACAGCCTGAAAGTGATCAACAGTAGGGGCTGAAGGAATTGACTGACTTGATTCACAGCATATGATAAGTCTGGTCTGGTTATTGTCAAGTATTGTAAAGCTCCAACAAGGGATCGGTAAAGAGTTGCATCCATAAATGGCTCACCATCTGAAGTGAAGGACTGATGAGGAGCAAGAGGGGTGATGACCGGTTTGGCGTGAATCCATTCCGAACGTTGAAGGATGTCTGTGGCATACTTTGTTTGGGATAAAAACAGACCATCAGTAGTGTAAGCCACTTCGAGACCAAAAAAATAGCTTAGATTTCCAAGATCTTTAATTGCAAATTCCTTGTGTAGCCGATCCACAAAACCATGGATAATATACTCACAATTTCCGGTAAGGATTAGATCGTCCACATAGTCCAACAGATACATTAAGTGAGGGCCCTGTTTGTAAACAAATAAAGGTGTATCCGCACGACTACATGTGAAACCGAAGGCTAAAAGAAAGGAGCTTAGGCGTTGAAACCACGCTCTTGGAGCTTGCTTTAAGCCGTACAGGGCTTTGTTGAGCTTACAAACGTGATTCGGATAATTACCATTAACAAATCCGGGTGGCTGCTCCATAAAAACCGTTTCGGTTAGATACCCATTCAAGAAGGCATTCTTGACATCCAGTTGATACAGGACCCATTTGTTTAAAACAGCAAGTGATAGTACGATACGGACAGTTGAGGCTTTAACCATCGGACTAAACGTGTAAGAATAGTTTAATCCGGGGATTTGAGAGTACCCTTGAGCCACAAGACGGGCTTTATATCGTTCAATTGAGCCATCCGACTTGTATTTAATCCGGTACACCCATTTCGAGCCAACAACATTTGCATGAGCAGGTCGCGGAACAAGAGTCCATGTAGCATTTAGCTTTAAAGCATCCAGTTCCTCATTCATGGCTGCCATCCAAAGAGCGTTTTTGGCGGCCGTCTTAACCCCTTTTGGTATGGATTCAGCATAGAGAGCTGTGTGTAATCCACTAGTCGATAAAGAGGCCAGGTCTGCTTGATGTTTCGGTTTAAATATACCCGCTTTTGCACGAGTAACCATACGGAGTTGATTGACGGGCTGTTGGTGGGTGATGTTAACGGGTATTTCAGGGGTGACGGGTGGACAGGAGAGGGTGGAGGGATTGGATCTGGTGTATTTTGTGGTGTGATAGCTGGGGAGGGGTCGGCTAAATTAGGAGGTGGGGATTGATGGGCTGGTGTTGGAGGATCTTGTGGTGGGTTGGTAGGCTTGGGTGGGGAAGTGTGAGCCATATGTGGAGGGCAAAGGGAACAGGGAGTCGGATGAGTCTGAGGCTAGATTGGAGGTGTGGAACTAGGAATGGGAATGGAAGGCTGATTCGCGGGTGAATAAGTTGGGTTGGGAAAATCATCAAGAAAACTTGAAAGGTCCAAATCTGTTGGGTTTGAAGGGGATTTAACGCCTTCAAAGGGGAAGACGGACTCGTTGAAGCGCGCATGCCGGGTAATGTAAATCCGCGAGGTAGATGGATCAAGACACCGGTACCCTTTGTATTAAGTGCTATACCCAATAAAAACACACGGTAAGCTCCTTGGGGCAAGTTTGTGAGGTGAGTAATTTCGGAGATACGGGAAAACTTGGCAACCGAAGGTGCGAAAGTTATTGTAGGTTGGAGCTTGTGAGTATATTAACTCAAATGGAGATTTGTTATCGAGTATTTTTGTGGGTAACCGGTTTATGATATAAGTGGCCGAAGCAAAGGCGCCCGTCCAATAGTGAGCCGGAACATGGGCGTTGAAAAGCATTGCGAGTCCGGTTTCAACAATATGTCGGTGTTTGCGTTTGGCACGACCATTTTGCTCGGGTGTGTATGGGCATGAGACACGATGGAGAGTGCCATTGTTTTGCAAAATTTGTTTGACCGTATGATTTAGAAATTCCGAGCCACCATCGGATTGGAAAATCTTAATCTTTCTAGAACATTGGGTTTCTGCCAACTTAATAAAGGCCTCAAGAATCGGGTAAAAACCAGTTTTAGTTTTAAGTGGATAAAGCCATGTAAAACGGGAATAATATGAGAAGATTTGATATTCAACCACAAAATAGAATTCTCTATTAACAATATTATATATACAAGGAATAATAACAAACTTCCTAGACTTTAGGAGATGACCAAAATTAGGAGATATATACCAATAATAAAAGATACATAAAAATATTTATCTAATATTTATACCCTTTAGGCTCTTGTAAAGCATTTGACAGAGTTTTGATTCACTCATTGTCTCATGAGCTGATTTGCCTATCGATACTAGTAGTTGTAATAACAAATCTCGCTTTGAATATGCTTGAGACACGGTAACCCACCCACGTTTATCAAAATGGTACTCAACAAGAGAATCATTGAATATTTTGGTAGTCAGAGTAGTCTTACCTAGTCCTGCCATGCCCACAATCGAGATTATGCCTAGCTTCTTGTGGTACCCGGTAAGTCTATCTATTATTAATAGTGCATCTTCTTCCAAGCCAACAATCACTTCTTCATGTTCTATTGAACTAAGATTCACTCTTGTATCTCCGGTGGCACAAGTTGTTGAAGCAGCTTCAATCTTCTCATCCGTCATCATGTCTCGGCCAACATTGTCGCCTTTCTCATTACTCGTCTCCTCTTTAATAGATCTTAGTTTTCCCATAACATCCTTAAGGCCCTCAAGAGAGCAATCAAGTAAATAATCTTTGGAAGTGGGGAATACTATACACGGATATATCCACTCGTGGCCAGAACCGGGTACAAATTTAATGTGCATGGGGGATCCCTGCTCGATCTTATACTCAACGAAACTATCCCTGAGTTCTCGCTTCATGATAGCAGAAGTTAAGAACATATCAACCGTGTCTTCTGCCTCCTGTGCTGCATCCATAAGCCTTCTCTTCCAGCTCCCCGCATGATCTTCAAGTTCGTGTACTTGTTTTTTGTCGATCGTCCGGTCTTTGAAACATGATCCAATCAGGTAACGAAGCTCCTCATAAAGCATCTGGAATTCAGGCTTTCTTTTTTCGATTATAAGATTGTTAGCAATCTGTGTATTACCATAGTAGTTCTCGTAAAGTAACCTCCTCAAATTTGCCATGAACATTTCCATATCTGTGTTTGGTGTCATGTGAAGGTGTTGATTTGCTAGAATCCAGATGGCGTACTATCTATGCTGCTTTATATACTCCAGCAGCAAGATTCCATGATCCACCATATGCGCCTTCCTAGAAACTACAAAACGAACTAAAACATAATTAACAAGTTAATAAAACGAAATAACCAAATATTCTTAGTTTAATTGAATAATACATTTTTAACAACTGGTTTCAACTAAAAGTGGAATAAGAATATACTGATAACAAATAATTGTACGTCTTATAATTAATTTGAATTTCTATGTATAATATATCAGATATCAAAGATTAAGCAATACATGAGCGAACTAGCTTTGATAGCAAAACTCGAAAGAGATGAAGATCGTTCAGAGATTAAGCAATAACAGAGTAGTTATTCATATGCAACTAATGTAATTCAATCAATAGATTACAACAAAAAGTTTAATCGATTAATTTCTCGGTCCATTTATGTTTTGATTAAGTTTTTTTTTAATTTTCTTAATTCTTCTTGAAGCGAATAAAGTTTATAATCACCTTTAATAATTTCACAAAATATGCTTCAATTTTGATATAGATTAGTAAGACTAGTCACTTTATAATCACCTTTAACAATCTCACTCAAGAGTCAAGAACCTTTTGTGTAATTTTTGATACTTATGGGCTAAACGTGCAATATAGATAAACTAGATGGACCATATTTGGTTAACTCCAAGAACTGATAAGGATTTTTTACAATGATGATTTATTTGTTTTTCTTTAATTTTGTCAACTCTTTTGTTAGCTGATCCTATATATTGTTTCGCCAATAGTAATACATTATTAAAATCATGAGAAATATGACATGCATTATTATCAGTGGTCATGTCGTGTATTGAAAGTCCAAGATGCAAACTCAAAATAAGATCTCACAAAAGTGTAGAGAAGCTTATAGCCGCTTGACAAATTGACTGTGTATATTGCTCGTCAATGGTATGTTCAATTGTTCTAACATTGCAAAAACTAAAGAAAGGAAGATCACGGTCGATTCTATGGTTGGACCGTGCATCGATATAGAGCTCGACCAATGAAAGAGTGTCATGCCAAAAATATGGAGATTTTGAAGAATTATGGAGATTTGCTAGTGGCGTATGGAGTTTGCCTAACCTCCAACCCGATGCATTGGGGGTGGTTGGAGCCGAGCTATGCTCTATTATCCTAAGGGGTATTGCAATCGATGCTATGGCCATACGCCATACCATGCATCGACCAATTGATTGTCAAACAAAATGTTGAGAAGTTAAGCAAAGTAATAGTCTAACCGTGAACCGATCATCCAACACTTAGACACTTTTCTCATAAACTCTTAATCGCTTATCGTATATATTAAAAATTTATAATCATTTAAGGTTAAACTTGTACTATTTGTGTCAAGCCAAATAAGTTTATACAAATTGTGCAATTTCCATCTTAAAGCACCTGGCAAGTTGCCATTATAATGCAATAATATATCTAGTATAAGAACGTCAAACTTTCGATATTTTTACATTTAACACCTAGAAAATCAATAACTTTTCTTTTAAAACCACCAAACTATCGATCCGATTATTAATTAACAAAAAGATTTTCTTCCGCCCAAAAGTACTATTCATTTTTTTCCCTCTATCTTCATTGGTTGTAAGGCCATGTATACTGAGGCAGCAAATCTTGTGATTTGGGTGATATTCGGGCGGCACACCCCCCCCCCCCCGGCGATATGTGGGGCGACAGGGGAGGAGAGGCGACGAGAATTTGTCGCCTGTTGATGAAAGGAAATAATAATGTAACCATTGGTAACCCTCCACGTGTGAAAACTGCCCCCTACAACACCATTACTCCTTTAAAACAAAAATTCCCCCTTTGCTGATTATGCGCTACACATCACTTATCCCTCAATTTGTAACCCCTCACTACACATAGCCTAATTGATAATTATAAGGGGTTGTTTGGTTCATTCATATCTGAATGAGTCAGATTTGAATTAGCATATGTCCCATTCAGCAACAACAGTAAGTCTAAATGATTTAGACATAATTTTAACCATTCAGATGTTTTTCTGTTTGAAACCAAACAGTCTAAAGTCTAAATGAATCAGATGTTTATATTCACATATGTATTCAGATGTAAACAAACAGCCCCTAAGTAAGATGACTGGTTCAATTATTTTTGACAAAATGGCAAAAGACGTCCTTTATGTTTGAACGTTTTTTCAGTAAACGTCCTTTAGCGAAAGAAATGGCAAAATATATACTTCACGTTTCAAATCTCTTTCACGTTAAGTCCTTTAGCGCTAACCTATACTCTCTCTCTCTCTATCTTCTTTCTTCTTCTTCTTCTTCTTCTTCTTCTTCTTCTTTCTTCACTGCCATTCTGGCCAGATGAAGGCCACCACCACCACAATTGGCCATCGTCGTCGAAAAACCTCGCTCCAAATCTCCCCCTATCGCCATATTATTTCCTCAACAAACCGCCTCCACCACACTACCGCAATAAACTAACACTATCTACCCACAATCGTCAAAGATCTCAATGACTTTATACCTCGCCGGCCATGGTTGCTGGTTGAGGCGGAGGCGGAGCCGGAGGCGGAGCCGGAACCGAAACTGGCGATGGTTGCAAGTGCATAGCTTGCAAAGGCCCTAATTTTAAGGATCTAGGGTTTCAAAATACTCATCACCTTCTTCTCGATTTCATCCCCTAAAAACCCTAATCGAACTTCTTGGATTTGGGGAAGAAGATGAGGTTGAGCCGTTGAGGAGAGTATGGCAGTGGTGTAGCGATTGTGATGGTGTGGACGGGTAGTGGCGGCGTAAGGTGGTGGCTAGTGGCGGCATAAGGTGGTGGCGGTGGCGGTCTGCAAGAGGTGGTGTTGCCTGGCTGTTGTTGGTGGTGGTGGTGGATATTAAAGGAGAAGGAAGATGGGGTGGTAATGGTGGATCTGTAGGAGAGAGAGAGAGAGAGAGAGAGAGAGAGAGAGAGAGAGAGAGAGAGAGAGATTATATACTTTTTAAATGTTTTTAATATTTTTTAAATAAAATGATGAAATGACTTATATACCCTCATGTGCTTTGCACATGATCAGTTTTAACGAAAAATTTTAACTAGGTTAAGCCTAAATTACTTAACGTGAAATGTATTTGAAATGTGAAGTATGTATTTTGCCATTTCTTTCGCTAAATAACGTCTATTGAAAAAACGTTTAAACGTAAAGAACGTGTTTTGCCATTTTTATCATTATTTTTTTTTCTTTTGATGTGTACTCACAAACTCAATATACATGGATTTATTGCCTATCATATATTTAGATTTATTCCCTAAGAGTATTAGTATACGAACAAAGCTAGTAATCCTTATGGTTTACTTTAAATTTTAATAAATCTTACACTTTATACATTTATTTAAGAACAAACTAACCCGATTGAGTTGCAAGTTAACATGGTTCAACTTTCTACGTCCAATTTCTGTTAGGTTAATTTATTGTTCCGCTGTAACGTACTTGATTTTTATACATAAGGTTTCAAACGCTATCAATGTTTTTGCAATAACGCGTTGGTTTACATAGAATAATTGTTTTTTTATGTATACAGTTTCCGCAATATAACGTGTAGTTTTTAATGGTTCCGTCGCAACGAACGGGTCTTAATTAAACAGTAAATAGTAATTAAATTGTAAAATACTAACCTTCTAGAAAAAAATGTAAAATACAAGGGCAGCCGACAAATACAGCTGAAAGCCTGAAACGTTTAACATATGCTAAATCTAAACCACATAAACCCAATCCTAAATAGTAAAGTCAACGTTGCAGTCTTCTACCGCTGCTTGACATCCGCCGGACGACCACCATCAGCATCCAAACACTGCTGCCATCAACGTACATAGGAGTTGACTTGGTGAGATGACAGACGCAGTAGATCTGGAAATGTTCATGGTGAAGTTGAGGCGGCTAGTTTACGAGAACTATTGCAATAATATACCAATCGGAAACAATCGTTTGATCGAAGCAAAAAAGCCTGAAATCCAGTTGCTTTATGAGGAACTTGGCTACCTGATTAGATCATGTTTCAAAGACCAAGAACAACTACATGATGGTGGAAACTTAAAGAGAAGACTTATTGAAGCAGCACTCCTGGCGGAGGATATTGTCGATATGCTCATATCTTCTGCGGTCATCAAGAACGATGATAGCCAATGCTTGCCCTATGAAGAGAGTGTGCCGTCCTCCATGTCCTTCATTTCCACATATCGTTTATGCAAACGCACTAATGCTTCATACCGAATTGTCAAAGGTTATTCACTGGACTACTCACTTAAGAATCTTAAGGATGTTATGGACGACCTAAAATCTATCAGAGAGGAGATCATAAGTAATAATAAGGGGAACTTGTTCCCGCAAGACATGATGGACATCAAGATTCATGGAACAACTTGTTCCAGCGGAAATACAACAGAGAATCTTAGTGCAACAGAACATGAAGAATTGATTGTGGGATTTGAAGACGATGCACTATTGATATTAGATAGACTTACTGGACACCGGAAGAAGCTAGACATATCTCTATTGTGGGTATGTGTGGACAAGGCAAGACCACTCTGGCTACCAAAATATTCAATCACTCTCTTGTAGAGTACCACTTCGACAAACGCGGTTGGGTGACTGTGTCTCAAGCATATTCAAAGGGAGATATGTTATTACAACTACTGGCATCTATAGGGAAATCAGTTGATAAAACAGCCAGTGAATCAAAACTGTGTGAGATGTTGTACAAGAGCCTAAAGGGCAGGAGATATTTGGTCGTCATTGATGATATCTGGAGTTTTAAGGCATGAGACGATGTGGGAATATGTTTTCCAGATGATCAGACCGGTAGTAGAGTTCTTCTAACCACCCCGGCTTACAGAAGTTGCTTCGCATGTAAGCCAGGGTGGTTACGCTCACAACCTAGGACGTTTAAACGAAGACCAAAGTTGGGAGTTGTTGTGTAGGAAGACTTTCAGGGGACATGAGTGCCCTGAAAGTTTGACTGAGACTAGGAAGCAGATAGCTGAAAGTTGTGGAGGATTACCGCTTGCTTTAGTTGTCATAGCAGGAGTTCTGGAGAAAGAAGACAAGAGGAAAGATTTGTGGGAGAAAATTGCCTAAAGTGTGGGTTCATACATTATTAATGACCCTAAAGGATGTCTGGAGACACTAGCTTTGAGTTATGACCATCTACCTTGTCATTTAAAGAAGTGTTTTCTTTATGTTGGTGGCTTTCCAAAAGACTATAAAATCAAAGTTTGAAGGTTAATCAGGCTTTGGATGGCTGAAGGGTTTATAAAAGAAGCCGCGGGCCAAAGAAGCTTGGAGAAAGAAGGTGAGTATTACCTCATGGATCTGATTGACAGAAATTTGTTAATTGTTGCTGATAAAAGCTCTAATGGAGGAGTTAAATCATGTCGTCTGCATGATCTTCTTAGAGAAGTTTGCTTGAAAAAAGCTTTTGAAGAAAATTTTTTCATGAGAGTGAGTATTCCAACATCGAAGAGAAACATTGGCTCTGATTCTGGCTCCAGCATAGTGAAGCAACGTCTATTCACAGACCAAGTTTTGTGGGGGATCAATCAGAATTATTTTGCCTCTCACACAAGGTCTGTTTTGTGCTTTTATGACAATCGACCACCAAATAAATATGAAAGTGTTACAAGGTTGCCTCCTTCCTTTCAGTTTCTTAGGGTGCTAGATTTACAAAATATTCCACGTGTTGATGTCAGCAACATAAGCCAACTGATTCATTTAAGGTACTTAGCAGTTTGGTCATATGACAATGCATCCTCATTCTCAAAGCCAAAGTTTTGGAGCCTTCAAACTCTCATTATTTAAGGCATTTTCCAAAGTTTCTATTATTCAGCCAATAATATGGTGAATCTAAGGCATTTATGGTGTGATAGAATCTACATCCCAGTTGATTTCAGTGTTCCTACATTGTTCAACTTGCAGACAATTTCCAGACTAATATTAGATCACAGGACTCAAATTTTGCTTAAATCTTTTCCTGATATCAAGAAGCTTGGGTGCTCTATTTCTTCAGAATCAAGCATTTATCACGGATTACTTAGCTTTTCCATGCTAACACATCTTGAAGCTTTGAAAATAGACACGGACATGCCTGAATCATTAACTTTTGCAAACCAATAAGGTTTCCAGAAACGTTGAGAAAGCTGACCTTATTAGGGACGCGCCTTCATTGGAATTATATGTCAACAGTCCAACAATTACCCAAACTCGAGGTTCTCAAGTTACTATTTGATTCGTTCATGGGAGACTTGTGGGATATTGGTGATGAGCAGTTTCAACAGTTGAAATATTTGGAATTATCAGTGCTGAACATCCGTGTCTGGAATGCTTTTAGCAGCAACTTTCCACGCCTTAGGAAACTAGCAGTGAGAAGATGTCTAGATCTTAGTGAAATTCCCCTAGTGCTAGGATATATCTCCACACTCGAGGAGATTGAGATAGATGATTCAAACACTCATGTAGTTGATTCTGTAAATAGAATCCAAGAAGCGCAGCGTGAAATAGGGAACTGTGATATACATGTCAACATCATTAACAGGTTTTCCAATTACCATCTTTTCTAGATTGAGATTGAAGGATTTATGGTAGTTAATTAGGTTGATTTACAAGTACTTTGGAGTGCAAGTCTAGCTGTGAAGGGACCTCAGGAATACAAGGGCTGACGCTGCAACATTATTTAGACCTATATTTGGTGTGTCTGACATCGTTCTGAGTTTTCACTCATTTAAAGTTTATGCTTATTAGTTGTTAGCCGTGTTTGTATATGTTTGACAGTTTTTGTTTTGTTTTTAATCTGTTAATTCAAAGTTAAATAGCTTCTAAAAAGTTTGTGTTAATTGTGCATCTAGACCCTTTCTTTGACCAACTCCTTAATCTTTATTACATAAGAAGTTTGATTTTCCTAAGAAGGCTAGGAAGAAGGGTATTTTAGTCTACTACCTTAATTTTGAAACCCACTTAATTTAATTTTAAAAACTCACTTAATTAAACCCACTTAAATTTTCACTCATCTCCAACAACTACCACCGCCCACCGCCACCCACCGCCACCACCTTGCCGGAAAAGTCTTCGGAAATTCGCCGGAAAATAAAACACTATGAAAAACACAATGAGAAAGACACAATGTAAAAAACACAATGGAAAAAGCACTATGAAAATAAAAACACAATGACAAAAACACAATGAAAACACAATTAAATAACACAATGTAAAAAACACAATGCAAAAAACATTATGAAAAAATAAAACATAATTGTATAACACAATTTTGTAAAACACAATTATGATAAAACACACCTTGTAAAAATCCACGAATTTTTTTTTATTTTTATAAAGCAATATGGTACTCATATAAAAGATAAAAAAACACTCGTTTTTATGGTGGAATTGTTTTGAAAAAAAAAATGTCGTATAAAAAAGTTATGGACGTTTTAAAATGATGGGGAAATTTGACATGTGCCTTGCATGTGGAGAGAGAAAGTCAACAAATGTGTTATCCCTATTATGCTCTTACCCTTGTTTTATACTTGATGATCTCTCTAATCTAATCTCAACCATTCAATTCTCAAATGAATTGACAAGATTATTTCCTATCATTCCTAATAAACTAATCTTCTTATTATAACTCAGCCCATATATATAAACAAATAAGATAAGCATAAGTCAAACTCTATCTCTAAACAAATAATTAGATATTCTTAAGTTGGTATGGCATATTTTAAATAGGAGATATGCATATTTAAATTTAAATTACTAATTTGAATTTGACTCCAATACTCCCCCTCAAGCTGGAGTGTGAAGATTACGAGCACCTAGCTTGTCAAGTAAAACTCATAACTGTTGTGCTTCCAATAGTTTTGTGAAAAGATCAGCAACTTGTTGCTTTGTTCCAATATGAACGGGCAAAATTTCCTTGGACTCCACTCTTTCTCTGACGAAACAACAATCCATCTCAACATGTTTCGTATGTTCATGAAAAACTGGGTTGTTGGAAATATGTTTTACAGCAAGATTGTCACAATATAGTGGAGTGGCACTTGCACAATAAACTTGAAAATCTTTCAACCACCACCTAACCCATAACACTTCACTCACCGTGCTAGCCATAGCGCGATACTCTGCTTCAGCAGAAGAATGTGAGACAACTGATTGTTTCTTAGTTTTCCATGAAATCGGGGCACCTCCTAATAGTAATAAATAACTTGTTCGTGACCGGCGTGTGATAGTGCACCCTAACCAGTCTGCATCACAATATGCAACAAGACTCAAATCTCCCTCTTTTGGCAGGAAAATACCTTGCCCTGGAGTGGACTTTAAATACCGAAGTATTCGAATAGCATCATCCATATGTTCCTGTCGTGGGTCTGAGACAAACTGGCTCAGAACGCAATATCCGGTCTAGTCGCCTGTAAGTACAATAGTCTCCCTATCAACCGACGAAACCGACGAAACTAGGAGGCGTCAGTTTTCTCGCTCTCAAGACACCGATCAATTTTCAAATTTTGTTCCATCGGAAAAGGACTGGGACGACAACCAAGCTGGCCACAATCTTCTAAAATGTCTAACGTGTACTTACATTGACTTAGAACCATACCATTAGTTGTCTGGCCACTTCAATGCCTAAAAAATACTTCAAGGAACCTAAATCTTTGACGTTGAATTTTCTTCATCATTTCCGGTAATAATCACATCGTCAACATAAATTAATATGGCAACAAATGAAGACCCTGAAACGTATGTGAATAACGAGTGATCGGCCTTCGATTGATGATAACCTACTTCAATTAAAGCAGTAGTAAACTTATGATACCAATTCCTTGAAGCCTGTTTCAAACCATAAAGTGATTTTCTTAGTCGACAAACTCTAGTTTCTTTCTTCTTGGAAAAACCTTGAGGAATTTTCATATACACTTCTTCCTCTAAGTCTCCATGCAGAAATGCATTATTCACGTCGAGTTGATGAATTATCCGGTCACTTTTAACCGCAACGGCGAGAAGAACTCTTACCGTTACAAGTTTGGCAACATGAGCAAACGTCTCATGGAAGTTAATCCCTTTAGCCACAAAACGTGCCTTATATCTCTTGTTTCACCATTAGGCTTGTATTTAATTTTGTATACCCACTTAGAATCAATGGCGTGTTTGCCTTCCGGTAAGTTTTCTAAAGTCCACGTTTCATTTTTTTTTCAAGAGCTTCGATTTCTCTTTACATGGCGTTAACCCAGTTTTCGTCCTGCATGCTTGATGAAAAAATTTCGGCTCATCCTTACAAGTGATGGCCGCTAAAAAGGCTTTGTGAGAGTTAGAGAATTTATCATAGGATAAATAATTAGAAAGAGGATATACCGTGGAAGAAGATCGATTGTCTATGGTGCGTGAATGGTCAATGGACGGTGGCAATTTTATGTCAAAACCTTCAAACCACTTTGGATGAGTGATGTTTCTTTTTTCTCTTGTTCGGCCTGTTGCCTCGGTATCTATCTGATTGTTGTTATGTTCCTCATGAACATTATTGGAGGCATCAAGTTGTTGTATATCATTTTCTTTGTCTATATTGGGTTGTGAAGATTCATTGTTTCTGCTAGACCCACTATTTGTTTGTGGGCTCTCTACACTAGGACTCACCTGATGATTACTTGAATTCTCAATGCAAGGATCCAACTCATTAATTGTTTGTGTGCTTTCGTCGTTTGGATCGGACCCACCATCATTTCCCTTGGTGACATCATTTATCAAAGAATACCAAATTTCTTCATCAATGTGAGGAGGCTCGAACATTTCTTTGTCATCAGTTTTCGACTTGATTTCTTTAAAAGGAAATTGTTCCTCCACAAAACGAACATCGCGTGTCGTGACTATTTTATCATGTTCAACATCGTAGACTTTGTATCCTTTTGTGCCTTGAGGATACCCTAAAAAAAACCCGGGCCTCCCCCTGATTTGGAGCTTATCCCCTTCGGTTTCTGTGCTTCGGTAGTATACCAGACAACCTAAAACTTTCATGCTCTTGTAATCGGCTTCCCTTTCAAAAACCAATTCATACGGGGTTTTATTTTTTATGGCATTTGAGGGTAACCGATTTATAATGTATGTCGCAGCTTGTATACATTCACCCCAAAATCTTCTTGGCAAGCTTGCTTGAAACATAAGTGAACGAGCCATCTCAAGGAGATGACAATGCCTACTTTCCACTACCCCGTTCTGCTGGGATGTGTGTGGACACGTTGTCTCTAATAAGATCCCTTCCAGTGAATAAAAGTTCATCATTTGTTGGAAATAAATTCCCCACAATTATCACATCGAATCTTCTTAATCTGCTTACCAAACTGTGTTTTTACCATCCTTTGAAAGTTCATCAGACATTCGCTTGCAACGTGTCATCTGCGTAACTTCCACGTCGTGATACGCGATGTGTTACTTTGGGAGTCCATTGCGTATCGCTATGCCGCCAAGTTTCTGGATAATATTACACGTCATCGCGTTACGCGATGGGGCTAATCTAAACCCGTCGTGTATCGCGATGGAAGAATTATTAAATATCTTAATTTTCCATCAAAGAGTCACATTGCGTCCATCGCACTTCGCCCGAGCCCGTGCCCGTGCGCGTGCGCGTTCGGGTGCTTCGCACCCTCCTCTAGGACCACTGGGTGTGATCTGTCTTATAAGAACATTAACATATGAATTTTCTTTCTTATAAAGAGGTCACTAGTTTTATAATCTAGCGATGTGGAACAAGTACTTACACTCCTATTATTCTATGGTGGAAGCTTCTCCTTTTCTTTCCTCCACCAATGTGGGATGGAATTTTCTCCTTTCATTTCCTTATTTTTTTTTCATTTTATTTATTTTGTGGTTTGTTATACTTGCAAATTCATCAACTGTGAACACGGTCCAGAATTACCAACGGACGCTCTCTGGTCGCTCCACCCCCATTCTAAGCCACCACACTGAGTTAACCCGCTTTGGAACCGTTTACCTATTTATGTTATAATAGTTTATAACATCTCATTTATTTATGAGATAAAACATTAATCATCAAACAATATTTCGTGGGTCATGGGTCTCACCAAACCCGGATAGCCCTTAAACGGGTGATAACATATCATTTATTTGTAAAATAACTTCTTAATCAATTAACAAAATTCCGCAGGTCATCGATTTCACCAAACCCGGATAACCCTTAAATGGGTTATAACATCTCATTTATTTGTGAAACAATTTCATCATTTAACCCTAATTTAATTTCTCTTCTCTATATATTCTCCGTCGTCAGCCTATCCACTCCATTACTAGTTAACTTCTGATTACCATTCACCATCGTTAACCTCCCCACTTATGCATCACCTACATTGTCATCTACATCAACAACCCCTTTTCATAAGACAAATATGTGTTCACGTTTGTTCGTTTAAAAAATCAACTTGTCATCGTTCATTTATTTCGTTCGTTGAACATCTGAAAAACCTACAAATTTCAGTTGAAAGAGTTCATCTGAAAAATATAATGAACGTAACAAACTAATATAAACATATTAAATCCAATGTTGTAATAGTAGGCTTATAAGTACTCCCGAAGTACTCGCTATAAGTTATGTCGCCGAGGCGTATTCTTTAACCCCGCCTAATTATTAAGAATCGATCAAAGGTGGTCAACAATTCAGCCAGAATCACATCTAGTCGGTGAGCTTGAGCTAATTTTGATTTAAAAAAATAAACATAATTCGTATTTTTATATTACTAAAGGAAAAATATTATTTTTAAATAATAATTAGCAACTTTTAGAATAATTTATTATTGAAAAATGTATTTCTCTTATTTATATTGGTATTCACCCATTTAGTTGCAAATATTATAATATTTGACATATATATAATATCCAAAATTATTTTCTTTATATTTACCATATCCGAGTACTTCCCGAGTACTTTGCGTACACCAAACTTCTCAGCGCCTAGAATCCGCCTAGCTAGCGACTTTTGCAGCCAACTAAATTAAAAGAATAAAACAGCCCACCGTAACACGTTGCCTTAGTGACCTCCACCTCCACCCTCCGCCCTATGTCGTTATACAAAACACTTTCAATTAATAAAAAAGTATAATCTGCTTAAGAGTTAAGAAGTAAACTATATGACAAAAAATCCATAGATAATGGCCAAACCACGTAGCAAAAAGAAATTTTAATTCTATAAAATTAGAAAACAACAAAGAAATATTCGGCCGCCGTGATAAAAAGTTTTTCAACATTAGAAACATAATATGCTGACAGAATAGATGAGTAGATGACCCGAGGACAAACACTAAAAAAAATATTCCGCTGTCTCTTATTAGTGGAGGTTTCAGTAAGTTATATAAATCACTTTCAGTTAGCAAAAAAAATATAATCTGCTTAGTGCATAGACGAAAATAAAGTTAAAACGTTAACTATATGAAATAAATTATCACTAGATAATGGCCAAACTACGTAGAAAACAAAAAAAAAACTCCGCCGCTGGACACGACATTTTCAAAAATTCTATTAGAAAAAGAAAATGGTGACGGGGTAATTGGAAGTCTTGAAGTAGTATATGCATTGCAACTCATACGTACCTGGTAATTTTTTTTAACCCCTTTATTGAAATAACAACTTTAGTGTGTTTAGTAAACTTACAATTTTGACTTATTTGCTAAAATGTTACCATTTGACTCGTTTACTAAAAAGAGATGTTTGAACCAATTACTAAAAACGATTAGTTTGACAAGTTTATAAAAATTATAATTTTGACCCGTTTACTAAACATGGTAGTTTTTGGCCCATTTACTAAACATGACAAATTTGACATGTTTATTAAATTTATAAATTTTCAACTTTGACAGCTTAATTAAGATGATATTGGGTAGGGATGGCAAAATATTAACCGATAAAGTAAATCTTGTAACATAAACATAAGACAACTTAAGAAGCGAACAAAAAAGACACAAAACAACATACAAAAAAAAACTACAAAGCAGCGGTTAATGAAAACTTTTGGAATGTTCAGTCCTTTGTAGAAACTCTCTAGCGAATCAACCGTGTCGATAGTTGCATCTTCGGAGGGTGCCAAATCATAATTAGACGGGATGGTAGCATCGATAGTCATATCAACAAACTCAATGGATTCCTTAGAACTGCTGATTTCGACAACGTTATTCCATTTCCATTCTAGCAAGGCTCCGGTTCTTTTACTTTTCTTCTCTATACGACGGGTCTACAAAACATAAATAACTTGTTTGTTGGAAGTTCATAAACTCAATAAGACATAAATACATTAAAAGACGAATAGCAGAACTTCATGCAAACTACCTCGTCGTTGAACTCACGAGAAAGTTGTGATTTGTACGGACTGTAGGGTTTGGATGATACAACTTCAACCCTCTCATAGGCATGTTTAAAAATAAGCAAGACCACAAAGCAACAAAAGAAAATATATCAAGTGTACATTATCATTGCAACTAAAAATACAATCTAATGATCTTTCAAATAATATGATTAAATGATGAAGGTAAGACGAAAGCAACTTATGCATGTATTCCACCTTACTTGAACATCTTTATTGTCACACCCTCAAAATCCACTAACGGAGTTTTACCGTCAGAGGGTGTGAACTAACAGGATCGGATTCATTAGTTATAATCAAACCATAAAAACGTTTATGAGTAATTAAATGCGGAAGCGTTAAAACCATAAAATAAATGTTGCGTCACGCAGGACGACTTAAACCCAATGATAACAGTTTTAAATAGTTTGCAGAAACAAAAGCGTTTCAGATAATGCATGATCCTATACCGCGCGCCCGCCTCGGCTACCTGAGAATAACATACTAAAAGTGTCAACACGGGGTTGGTGAGTTCACAAGTTTATATAAAATAAAGCGTTTGCGTTCAGCGTTTTGCGTTCAGCGTTTTGCGTTACCAGATAGTGTTAAATCAATTATATATCTATAGGTAGCTAGCCTATAAAACAAGTATTACTAAGTGTTCGACACCGAAGCTGACTGTTTATCATTTGCCTTGCCACCAGGTCTATACCGACCATGGTATGTGTTTAGCCAAGATTACACCCACTCGACCTCCAGCCGAGTTTAGCGTTGGGTGGGGTTTGTCAAACCCAATAGTACTACTCAACAATGACTCGCTATTACCCAATATTAAACGGTTCGATGTGAATGAAGGACTTTAGTTATTGCGTTTGCCACTTAGTCTTTACAAGTGATATATAATCTATATTAACAAAATCTTAAAAGCGTTTTCGGAGTATGTTATCTCCCCCAAGTGAAAAGCGTTTAAAACAGTTTAAAGGGGTAAGTGAAACTCACTGTTTGCGAAGTATTCCCAAAATAAATCACCAAGATGCGCGTCACAGAAAAACTCTCTCTAGCGTTCTAAAACAACAAAGAGATTTTTCTAAGTGTCAGAATATTATCGAGTCTCTAGACCCGGCACATAATACCTATGCACACAACATGTTTCGTGTTTGTTTGTGAATCGTGTGTGACTTAACAAGCACATTTGTGATACGCTACGTGTGTGAACAATCGTTTACGTGTCATGTATTAATAATGTACATCACTAGCAACTATTCCCCGCAGGGGCAATTTGGTCAAAACACCACAATTATTTAGCAAGTATTCCCCGCAGGGGCAATTTGGTCAAAACATAACAATTAACTAGCAATTATCATGTTTCATGCATTTTCACAAAATTCAGCAGCTAGTTTCACCGAGACAGAAATTCTACTTGAAAGATTGTACTATTCCACCGATCATAGCATCTCAATTAATTTACCAAAAATCATCACAAAAGCATGTATGTCTTAGGTTTCCAGAACATATTTTATTATATTTTTATTCCACCTAGGTTTCTCACAATAATCAAATCATTACAGCAAACTCATAACAGTCAAATTCATGCGCAACAGAATGTTATTTGAAATTCCTGTTAAATGAAAAATCCAATAAATGCAAGACCACTTGGGTTAGGTTCCTAACTCAACAAGTCAACTTCCAGAAGTGGAACCAACCCAATTGGTCTCGTAGTTCATGAGATATAACATTTACAAAACAACCTAACAGCAGGTCTAACAACTCAGCTTTTCACAACGTTTTTGTAAAATCATAAAGGTTAACTTTCACACGTCCAAAAATTGCAAATTTATATTCTTTAGAAACTAGACTCAACCTAGTTTACTGTAGTATCAATAATCTCAACCAATTTTCACATTTACACCCCGATACAGTCAATTGAACATCAACAACACAATCTGTCCAGAAACTGTTTGCAACAAAACTCAACATATTAGCCATTTATAAACCATAATTCCTTCATATAACATCCTAGACACCATAATCACTATCCATGCACATCAATTACACATTACATCCATGGTTAGGGTTTTATTTGAATTCAAAATCAAGAACACAACGATTAACATGTAATAATACCAATTCTAGTTATCATATCACAATCAATCCATCATCAAATCAAGATAAAACATATGAACACATACATATGAAAATTGGACCTAGGGTTTGTAATTATACCTTCAAAAACACCAATACAAGCAAGAAGAAGGTAGAAGATGGCTAGAAACGGATGTAGGAGGCTTCAATTGTGAAAAACAAGATCAAAAACCAAGAGATATGTGTGTGTGTGTGTGTGAGCCGATCGTGAGGAGGGGGAAGGGGGGGGGGGCTGGCCGTCGGCTTTGGGAAGAGGGAGAGGGAGGAGAGGTTAGGGTTTATATTTATTAATAATAATTACATGTTACACTTTAGTCCCTCAACTTTAAGTTTGTACTTTTCTAGCTTAATTAACTAGTTCTAGCACATTGAGTTAACGTTTATAACAATGTTATCACATAACACATAAGTCTAACACATAATTATCACATAATTATTGTTTTGACGTTTTTCGTTTATTCACCAATCGTTTGCGTCAACTCTTTTGCATTTCGGTGCAAATCCCGAAAGACTACACATGTAGTAAGTGTCAAGCGTCATTTAAACCCTAGTTTAAATGTAATGAGGTGTGCGTTATAGATTCAGTGATCTTTAAGTTTGAATTGACGGAGTTGAGTTAACGGAGTTAACCTGAAATTGACGATTGTCACATTTATCACTTTGGTTTTCTTCCATCTTTGTGCAATGGTTGATGTATGCATAAAGAATGCTTCAAAGTTTATATAAATATATTTAGTAGTGGGTGGTTACCCATGTAAATAGGTGTAGTGGGGTAGTTATATGTGAGAAAAAATGTGTAGTGGGTTAGTTACATGTGAGGAAAAATGTGTAGTGAGGTAGTTACATGTGAGGAAAATAATAGCCTTTTAATCCATACTTATCGAACGACCAATTCAGTCTTGGATCTTATCGGACGGCTCATATCAAATTCCACTCTTCTGTAACCTATTATACTAATATAAGAGCAATTTAAGAGAGCCAGGTAACAAAATCAAGCTCAATTAATAGATAAAAATAAAAAGGAAAAAACTCTAAAGTAATTATTGTATCTTCTAATTCTATGGTAAGTTACTGTTTCTACGTGAATCAAAATATGTGGTAAGATATTTCTAAGTTTTAACAATATCACCAAACTTTAGACTATTCAACTTTTAACATCCCGCCTTAGACTATTCTTTTTCTTGTTAGAAAAATACAAGCCTTATTGAAGAAAAGCGACAATAAACGATGGCCGGCCTCTAATTGATTGGAATCGGTCAACGCACCACACAAATTGATTGGAATCGATCAACACACCCTTCAACCAATCTTGTTCACAAGAGTTGACTTGGAGAGATGACAAACACCGATCTGAAATCGTTCATGGCGAAATTGAGGCGCTTAATTGACGACAACAACATTAAGCCTCGCATCAAAGCAAGAAAGCCTATGTTTAAGTTGCTATATGCGGAGTTTGACTACTTGATTGGGTTATGTTTCAAAGAAGAAGATGAACTTAAAGATGTGGGAAACAACTGGAAGAGAAGACTTATTGAAACAGCACAGGCGGCAGAAGATAGCATTGATACGTTAATGTCTTCTGCCAATCACTCTTTTGAGGGTGTTATGATCGACCTAAGTTATATCAGAGCAGAGATCATGAATAATAATAAGGGGAACTTGCTCCATAACCTTGTTGAGCAAGACATGATGATGGATAACAAATTTAAAGCAACCAGAACAAACGAAAATACAAGAGTTAATATTAGTGTAACTGAACATGAAAAATTCATTGCCGGCTTTGAAGAAGACACATTATTAATGTTAGATAGACTCACCGGAGACCGCAAGAAGCTAGACATAATCTCAATTGTGGGTATGGGTGGACAAGGTAAGACCACTTTGGCTACCAAAATATTTGATGATTCTCTTGTGAAATATCATTTCGAAAAACGTGGCTGGGCTATTGTGTCTCAAGCATATTCAAAGCAAAGTATGTTGCTACAACTACTGGCATCTATAGGCAAATCAGTTGATGAAGCCGTGAGTGAATCAAAATTGTGTGAAATGCTGTACCAGAGCCTAAAGGGTAGAAGATATTTGATTGTCATTGATGATATATGGAGTTGTAAGGCATGGGATGATGTGCGAATATGTTTTCCAGATGATAAGACTGGTAGTAGAGTTCTTGTAACCACCCGGCTTACAAAAGTTTCTTTGCATATAAGCCGGGGAGGTTTCACTCACAACCTGCAACTTTTAACAGAAGACCAAAGTTGGGAGTTGTGTAGGAAGACTTTTAGAGGACGTGAATGTCCAGAAAGTTTGATTGAGACAGGGAAACATATAGCTAAAAAGTGTGGAGGATTACCACTTGCTTTAGTTGTCATTGCAGGACTTCTGGAGAAAGGAGAGACGAGGAAAGTTTTGTGGGAAAAAATCGCCAAAAGCGTGAGCTCGTACATTATTAATGATCCCAAAGGATGCTTGGATACACTAGCTTTGAGTTATGACCATTTACCTTTTCACTTGAAGAAGTGTTTTCTCTATGTTGGCGGCTTTCCAGAAGACTATAAAATACAAGTGAAAAGGTTGATCAGGCTTTGGATGGCTGAAGGGTTTATAAAAAGGGTAGACCAAAGAAGCTTGGAGGAAGAAGGTGAGCGTTACCTAATGGATCTTATTGACAGAAATCTGTTGGTTGTTGCTGATAGAAGGTCTAGTGGAGGAATTAAATCATGTTGTTTGCATGATCTATTGAGAGAAGTATGCTTGGAAAAAGCTTCTGAAGAAAAGTTTTTCAAGAAAATGAGTATGCCAATGTCAAAAATCAATTTTTTCTTTAATTCAGTTTCCAGCATATCGAAGCAGCGTTTATTTACAGATTACGAAGTTTTGTGTAAGATTTGTTCACATGATTTTGCCCCACACACAAGGTCTGTTTTGTGCTTTCCTGATAGTCGACGGCCAGAATACCTTAGAACTGCAAGTTGGCTTGGTTCCTTTTTGCTTCTTAGGGTGTTGGATTTACTAAACATTCCAATATTTTCTTTCAGCAGCATAAGCTTACTGCTTCATTTAAAGTACTTAGCAGTTTGGTCATGTGGCCATGAATTTTCATTCTCAAAAGCCAATTACGGGAGCCTTCAAACTCTCTTTGTTAAAGGCATGCTCAGCAACTTCATATATTCACCAGATAATATGGTAAATCTAAGGCATTTGCGGTTTGACAGAATCCACATCCCAATTAGTTTCAGTGCTCCTGCATTGTTTAACTTGCAGACGATTTCTAGGCTAATATTAGATCACAGGACTCAGCTTTTGCTTGAATCTTTTCCTGATATCAAAAGGCTAGGGTGTGCCGTTTCTTCAGAATCAACAAATAACGGATTACTTAGCTTTGTCATGCTAACTCATCTTGAAGCTCTGCACGTAGAAAAGCACACACATGAATCATTAACTTTAACGAACCCAATAAGGTTTCCGGAATCTTTGAGAAAGCTGACCTTATCAGGGTTACTTCTTCCCTGGAATCATACGTCAACAATTCAACGACTACCCAATCTAGAGGTTCTCAAGTTACTAGAATCTTCGTTCTGGGGAGACCTATGGGAAACCGAGGATGGGCAGTTTCACCGGTTAAAATATTTGAAACTAGAGAAGTTGAACCTCCGTGTCTGGGAAGCTTCTAGCATCAACTTCCCACGCCTCAGGAAACTAGTAGTGAGAGGTTGTGAAAATCTAAATAAAATTCCTCTAGAACTAGGAAACATGTACACACTCGAGCATTTTGAGATTGATTACTCAAGCATTCATGTACGTGATTCTGTATATAGAATTCAAAAGGCACAACATGAAATGGAGAATGATGATCTCCATGTCATCTTGACTCACACTATCCGTGATATAAGACCTGCCAACCTGACTCCGGTGTATACAAGTGAAGTCTTCTTTATGGGAAACCCTTTCTTTCACTAACTCCACGGTCATGGATATTTGAGATCTTGTTGATACATATTTACAGCTACAAGTGATTAAGCTATAGTCAACTGTAACCTATAGCATTGTCAAGATGGTCAAGATAGTTTCAAAAATCAGTTGTTCCTCTATAACATTATACTTGTTATGGTGAAAAGATTTGTATTAGCAAAATTATAGTACCAGTGACTATATTTTACATCTAATAGTTGCATGAATGGCAAGTTTGTGCCCAAATTCTTGGTAGTGGTTGTTGGCTTAGTTAGTATGCTTACGTAAACATTTTACATATATGTATTTGGTGGATTTAAAAAGGAAAAATAAACTTTTTAACAACGTTCACAAAAACTTGGAGAGATACTTGGTTCCAAATTTAAATGGTGGTTTTTGTTGGAAGTAATTTCCAACTTAATAGGCCCGTCACGTGTAGGTGATCGGTTGGACCTATTGGGCCCATGGGATTCATTATTATGTAATAGGTTTTGGGGGTTACAATTAGGGTTTTATTATATTTGGTAATGTCTTGGCTAACAAGTTAGGTTAGTCTATATACACCAAGTCATGGTTAGACATTAGAGAGTGTGGTGTGAGGTGTAACCGAGTTAGGGTTCATCTAAAGACACACACGAGATGTAACCGAGTTAGGGTTCATCTAGATGCAACCGAGTTAGGGTTCATCAAGAGTCAATCCGAGTTAGAGTTTGATAGTTTGTAATCAGTTTTTTGAGTAATATTTTCTGATTAATATAAACGAGAGTTATTCGTTTAGTTTGTGTGTTGATTATCGATACGGGACTTGAATTGGTATCAGAGCCAAGTTCAAGAAATCGATAATTTAGTTAACAGAGATTGGCGTGAGCGGTGGCTTGAGGAGAAGCTATCAATCGACGCATATCAGAACCAAGTTGGGTTTCTGAATCGGGGTCTTGTGCGGTGAACGAGGAGAGCAAGCAAGTTCCTTCAAGGCTTAGGCCCGAAAGCAGTTTATGTCGAGATATTGAGTTTGCGGGGACCACAAACAAAGAGAAAGCAAAGCAAGGAACAAAAGAAGATCAAGGTAGATTGTTGTTCGCTCGATTAGATGACCGAGATCGTAGCCAAAGGAGTGGTTATGCGTTTTTATACGGCCGAGTGAATGGTCGGGGATAGGGTCACAAAGGTAGTCGAGTTCGAGGGAGCCGAAGAACATATCTATGGATCAAGAAAAGTTTCGGGGAGATCAAGGCCAAGATGGTTGTGCAAACCAAGAAGGTCAAGTTCATGAGTCAAATTAAACAGAGCAAAAGAGACATGCTCGGAGTTGAAGGACCACCTATTTCAAGTCATAAATTAGGGGGTGATTGTTGGAAGTAATTCCCAACTTAACAGGACCGTCACGTGTAGGTGACCGGTTGGACCTATTGGGCCCATGGGATTCATTATTATGTAATGGGTTTTGGGGTTACAATTAGGGTTTTATTATATTTGGTAATGTCTTGGCTAACAAATTAGGTTAGTCTATATACACCAAGTCATGGTTAGACATTAGAGAGTGTGGTGTGAGGTGTAACCGAGTTAGGGTTCATCTGAAGACACACACGAGATGTAACCGAGTTAGGGTTCATCTAGATGCAACCGAGTTAGGGTACATCAAGAGCCAAACCGAGTTAGGGTTTGATAGTTTGTAATCAGTTTTTTGAGTAATATTTTCTGACTAATATAAACGAGAGTTATTCGTTTAGTTTGTGTGTTGATTATCGATACGGGACTTAAGTTTTCGTCCATGGCGGAGTGGCTGTGGTAATGCTGACCAGGTGGTCGGTGAAGAATGTGACTACGGTGATCGCGTGATCAATTATTACATTTAGTTGTGTTGAATTCTTTCATATTTTAAAGAGATTGTTAAATTATTTTGTAAGAAATTATTTGATAGAATTACTTTCAATTTCAATTCATTTGTTAAACAAACATATTAAATTTTTAATTAAGATTAAAATTCCAACAAATTTAACAGAACTAAACATATTAAAAAATGGAATTCAATTTCCGATTACAATGAAATCCGCAACCAAATTAACCTACCCTAATTCAACTCAATCACAATCATGAGTGCAATTTTTGCTACAAATCACTCCATCTGTATCACAATGTACACCATACCATGTTTTAAATATTAGATCACTCCATCCATTTCGAATATAAACCCACATTATGGAAAAGTGATCTTTTTTTTTAAAGAAAAAAAGGAAAAAAGAGATAAAGGAGAAAGAGAGATCAGAAAAAAGATGCTCAAATTTTTTATGAGTGAATATTAAATTAAGACCATCCTTTTCAAGATTTATTTACGAGCAAATTACCAAAATAGCCCATTTTATGAGAGAGAAAACATCAAATAGCATGTGAGATTGCAAATTCCCAAAATAGCCCTTCAAATCTCACGTACACGTGAGTTTATGAGATTCCCCGTGACTTTTCGTAGATGAATCAGATTCTGCCAAGTGTGTTCCACTCCCACCTACCCCGATATTTTTCATCCCAAATCTGTCAGAAACGTAACTTTTGACACAAAATATAACCTGAAAAAAACCAACTGTAACGTGATGTTTCAAGTTGTTTTTATCAGCAACGTGAGTTTTCAAATAAGATTGATTTTGAGTTATTTTGAAATTCATCTCCTTAGATGAATTCCATATGAATTTCGTTTTTTTGAAAAAGGCAATCATCTTCATCATCTTCTTCATCTTCTTCATATTCATCTTCATCATCTTCTTCATATTCTTATTTGAGCTGAATGGAAAGAACAACTCAGTTTTGATTAACAATTTGAGGCATAACCAGTTACAAACTTCAATTAATATTTCAACAACCACTATAACGTCTAATTAACAATTTGAGGCATCCCCACAACAAAAAGAACAACTCAGTTTTGATTGAACCAATGCAAAACATGAAGAAATCAATATACCTTTGACTCTTAGAGCTTAATGGAAAGTGACTTTTCCCAGATATAATGAAATATAAGAGCAATTTAAGTGAGCCAGATAACAAATCAAGCTCAATTCATAGATAAAAAATAAAAAACTCAAAGTAATTATTGTATCTTCTAATTCTATGGTCCAGATTATATAATAAGGGATGTAATTTACCTTTATAACCTCATGTGCATGGTACATGTCACAATTTAACTAATTTTTTAGATGACCATTAGTGTAAAGAAATAAAAGCGAGACATTTTGTCATTAAAAAATAAACAGATAATGAAAGTGAACTTTTGTTTAAGATCTGATCCATAATTTGACTACGTTTAAAGGAACAAAAGTTGTAATATAGTCAAAAGTTTTAAAGCCCATATACATACAACAAGGGCCTAAAATGCCTGTCTTTTCTGTTTTACAAACTAGGTTCGGTCCTGTCATGGAAACAATTTTTTTATATAGTTGCTACTCTAACTTAACCACCCGACTTAGATTGCATCAAAGTAAGGGCGGAGCCAGGGGAGTCCACTCAGGTCGTCGTTGTTCGTCAAAGTTTTATAATGTTTTAGTTTGCTATAAAAAAATCGGTTTGATTCCTTATGACAAACATTTTATCCCTCACATAGCAGAACTTGTCATAGCAAACTTTAAACTATTTTACATTTAACACCCCGCCCAAACCTTATTGAAGATATTTCTTTTTTATTTTTTTAGAAAACTATCTATGTGCCCGCGCGATGCGACGGGGTACACACGTAAAAACTGCATCCAACTAGTAGACTCCTTGCTATGGTATGCGTGTAACACGACACTGAACGCTTAACCAGTGCCGATATGTGTGTCGCACAATGCATGTATGTGCGCAATCCGGTGTCGGTAAGCGCCATAAAATTGCATTGAACGTGTAACCGATGTCGGCACGCACGTAACCCGATGACGGTACGCACATAACCCGAAATCGGACGCTTAACACTAACAAAGCCAATATGCGTGAAACTGACGATTGAAAACGTGTAACCGATATCGGAATGCACGTGACTGGCATAAACATGCGTAACCGGCACAGTGCGTGTAACTTATGCCAATTTACTCGTGTGGGACATTGAGTTGAGTGTATGAAAGTTGTGTTATGCGTGCTACGTGGTGTTTGATATGCGTAACTGGAGGTTTAAATCAAAAGGCAAAGCTAAAATGTATAGTACTTAAAGAAAAAATCTTTTAAATAAACCTGTTCCGGCCAACCCAACACTGTTCTAACCCGAAACCTATTGTAACCAGACCTCTTTCAATATGAACCATCCAAAATTGACCCGAACCCAGTTCTGACCCATGACCCAAACCTACATGATCCGACATGTTTTCAGTCTAACCCGCTATCACGTAACATGTTATTTCTCAAAAACTTAAAAAAAACTATAGCAATACTATACTCAAATTAAAGAGAATAAAATACTCGTTTTTATGGTGTAATGTTTTTTTAAAAATATTAACGTGTGAAAAGTTATAACCGTTTAAATGTCTTGAAATAGTTGATTAATTAAAATAAGAGGGTAATATACAACTATTTATCAAATTAACAAAATTTGATTCATGTTAAAGGACTATATTTGTAAGTATTTACAAACAATATATCCAAATAACCACAAAATTATTAAGATCTCAAATATTAATAGAATGTGGATTGTATTTAAAGCAAGTTGAATCTTTTAAATTTTAAGAGGTTAGATTAAAAAAACCTTATTGAAGAAAAACAACAATAAACGAGTGGCCACTAAACCTTTGACCGATATTGCCAACACCCGACACAAATTGATTGGAATCCAGAACACCCTTCAACCAATCTTGTTCACAAGAGTTGACTTGGAGAGATGACAAACACCGATCTGAAATTGTTCATGGAGAAATTGAGGTGGTTAATTGATGACAACAACAATAATCCTTTCATCAAAGAAAGAAAGCCTATGATTCAGTTGCTTTATGGGGAGCTTGACTACTTGATTGGATCATGTTTCAAAGGTGAAGATGAACTTGAAGATGTGGGTAACTGGAAGACAAGACTAATAGAAGCAGCACAGGAAGCAGAAGATACCGTTGATATGTTTATATCTTATTCGATAATAAAAAACGATTATAACCAACCGAATGGATCGCTGCCGCGTAATTTACTCAATTGCTCTTCTAAGGACCTTAAGGGTGTTATGATTGACCTAAGCTCTATCAGAGTGGAGATCACGAGTAATAACAAGGGGAACTTGTTCCAAAACATTGTTGAGCGAGACATGATGATGGACAACAAGTTTCAAGCTATTGAAACAGGCGGAAATACAAGAGTGAATCTTAGCGCAACTGAACGTGAAGAATTCATTGTCGGCTTTGAAAACGATGCACTATTAATATTGGATAGACTCACTGGAGACCGCAAAAAGCTAGACATAATCTCGATTGTGGGTATGGGTGGACAAGGTAAGACCACTCTAGCTACCAAAATATTCAATGATTCTCTTGTGAAATATCATTTCGACAAACGTGGGTGGGCTACTGTGTCTCAAGCATATTCAGTAAAAGGTATGTTGCTACAGCTGCTGTCATCAATAAGCAAATCAGTTGATGAAGCCGCGAGTGAATCAAAACTGTGTGAAATGCTGTACCAGAGCCTAAAGGGTAGAAGATATTTGATTGTCATTGATGATATATGGAGTTGTAAGGCATGGGAAGATGTGGGAATATGCTTTCCAGATGATAAAACTGGTAGTAGGGTTCTTTTAACCACCCGGCTTACAGAAGTTGCTTTGCATATAAGCCGGAGCGGTTTCACTCATCACCTGCAACTTTTAACAGAAGACCAAAGTTGGGAGCTATTGTGTAGAAAGATTTTTAGGGGATATGATTGCCCTGAAAGTTTGATTGAGACAGGGAAGCATATAGCTAAAAAGTGTGAAGGATTACCACTTGCTTTAGTTGTCATAGCAGGACTTCTGGAAAAAGGAGAGAAGACGAAAGATTTGTGGGAGAAAATTGCAAAAAGTGTGGGTTCATACATTGTTAATGACCCCAAAGGATGCTTGGATACGCTAGCGTTGAGCTATGATCATCTACCTTGTCACTTGAAGAAATGTTTTCTCTATACTGGCGGCTTTCCAGAAGACTATAAAATTCAAGTGCACAGGTTGATCTGGCTTTGGATGGCTGAAGGGTTTATAAAAGAATCAGGCCAAAGAAGCTTGGAGGAAGAAGGTGGGTATTACCTAATGGATCTGATTGACAGAAATTTGTTGATTGTTGCTGATAAAAGTTCTAAAGGAGGAGTTAAATCATGTCGCCTACATGATCTTTTGAGAAAACTATGCTTGAAAAAAGCGGATGAAGAAAATTTCTTCAAGAGAGTGAATTTTTCAAAGTCACGCAGAAGTCTTGGCTCTGGTTCTGTTTCCAGCATAGTGAAGCAACAACGTCTATTCACAGACTATAAAGTTTTGTGGGATAAATATCGGCTTAATTTTGCCTCTCACACAAGGTCTTTTTTGTGCTTTTATGACAGTCGACCACCAAATAAAAATGAAAGACTTACAAGTTTGTCCCCTTCATTTCTGCTTCTTAGGGTGTTAGATTTACAAGATGTACCACGTGTTGATTTCGGCCACATAAGCCAACTGATTCATTTAAGGTACTTAGCAGTTTGGTCATTCAACAATGTATTACCGTTCTCCAAGGCCAAGTTATGGAGCCTTCAAACTCTCATTATCAAAGGCATTTTCCAAAGCTTCAAGTATTCAGCAGATAATATGGTGAAGCTAAGGCATATACGGTGTTACAAAATCGACATCCCAATTGATTTCAGTGTTCCTGCGTTGTTCAACTTGCAGACAATTTCCAGACTAATATTAGATCACGGGACTCAGTTTTTGCTTGAATCTTTTCCTGATATCAAGAAGCTTGGGTGTTCTATTTCCTCTGATCATGGGTTACTAAGCTTTGCCAAGATGACACATCTTGAAGCTTTGAACATAGACACAGATGTGTCTGAATCGTTAACTTTTGCAAACCCAATAAGGTTTCCAGAAACATTGAGAAAGCTGACCTTAGAAGGGTTATGTCTTCCTTGGAGCCATATGT
Source organism: Bidens hawaiensis (assembly GCF_021521415.1). Taxonomy (NCBI): domain Eukaryota; kingdom Viridiplantae; phylum Streptophyta; class Magnoliopsida; order Asterales; family Asteraceae; genus Bidens; species Bidens hawaiensis. The sequence goes on along the minus strand of NW_027497198.1, from coordinate 88,778 downwards.
CAACAATCCAGAAATTACAAGGTACGTACTTTGGAGTGCAAGCCTAGGTTAATTCACTAGGCTGATGCTGTAATGTTGTTATCTAGATCTGAGTATGTTATTCATGTTAGCAGTGTGTTTGTGTGTGTTGGGAATATATCTTTGTTTTCCTTGTAATTTATTAAATCCAAAGCTTTAAGTTCCAAAAGTTTGTGTTAAATAAAATTTGTGCCGAATATGAACTTTTAGATGGATCCAAGTGAGGGAGACCCTTACTGAGCTCTTGTTATGGTGAAAAAGAGGCCAGCATATAACTTTTATTTTAGCAGTGGTAACTTACATATTTTGCATCAGCTGGTAACCCGCTGACCCGTGACCCGTGAACAAATAAACAATTAACTCAACATATTGAATCATTGAATATATATATATATGCGCGCCATCATGAATAATGAATAATGGATAGATTAGATGTAACTTGTGAGAGTATATTTCTTACGTCATGTATTGCAGACTTATCTCTATAATTATGGCTGAGCAAACAGGGCTACCTGGACCGAACCAGTTACAACTCGAGACCAACCACTATATAGATCAACACAAGAGCAAAAACCGCACCGAGGAGCATGGTTCCAGTATCAGTTAGTTTGGTCTTCAGTGATCTGGTAGAACATATTTTGATTTTGTTAGTTTCTTGTTTAAACTTGTGATTATGGGATGAAATGAACATAATTTAGCATTCATAAATTGTGTTTAATATGTTATTTTCACAATGCTATCTGCTCGATGTAATGCCTGTCGTTCAAGTGTGATTTCTTATTTTCACAATTCTGATATATGATGAATTACCATATTCGGATTGCATATTCTACTTATGATCTAGACATTAAATATAAGTGCATTTGGCGAAAAATATAATCCAAAGAAGAGCCCAAGATGCACTAAATGTAGGACTGCAATGCCCTCATGCCTTGGTAATCTCATACTTTTATCATTTTAACAAATTTCAAGATCTTGTTCTTATTTTATATCTTATCTAAAGACTAAAGTTATATAAGATTGTAATATACACCATAATACTGCATATTTTGTTATACGGTGCAAAATCTCAAATCGATACTAGCTACATATAGCATGTCACTAGCTAAATTACAATAAAATGCTGTTGGTGTTACAAATCTCAAATATATTGATACGAGTTTCTGATTCTGAGATCGATAACAGGTAGATATTGAATTGAAATTAACGAGATTAAGCTGTGTTTCTCTTTAAAATTTGTTCATTTTCTCTTGTTTGACTATCCTTGTCATATTCATTCGGTCATTATCTCAAACTGACAAGACTACATTCACAAATTCAGATGTTGCCAAGCATAAAAATAGCACCTTTATGATAACTAAAACAAGGAACACAAGGTTGTTCTTTAGTGAAATAAGTTATTGGTCAACTGCATGTACCTTTCCTATTTAGTTATAGAGTTATATTACCCCTAGTCTTTAGAAAAAATTATATATGTATATATATATATAGGATCAGGATCATGAGAGAACTTTTTTAGCATTGAGAACTATGAGAACTATTTTGGACCAAAAAAACCCAAAAATAAAAAAATCATAAAATAAAAAAAAAACACAAAAATCAAAAAGGTAAAAAAACCCAAAATTCTTATTTTATCATCCCAGTTTCATAAAAAAAACTTGGTTTAGCTAAATTATATACACATATGTATAATATATACATATGTACATTTACATGTTTTTTTGTACACATGTGTATAATTTAAGATAAATGATACTGTAAATATGTGTATATTACGTAACTAAAGATTATATAAAATTATACATATGTGTATAATACGATGTTTTTTTTGTGTTTTTTTTAATGAACCGGATGAAATATAAGAATTTTGGTTTTTTTACTTTTTTAAAATTTTTATTATTTTTTGTTTTATGATTTTTTTAAATATTTTTTTAAATGTGTTTTTAGTGGTCCAAAATAGTTCTCAAAGTTCTCAATTTGCAAAGGGTTCTCTTAGTATCCTTACTCTCTCTCTCTCAATCTATATATATATATATATGTGTGTGTATATATATATATATATTATTAAATTGACCAATGGAATCAAGGTTCAATTTTTTAATGTAAAGGTTCGGTTTCGCTGTGTAATGGTTTGGTTTGATTCAATTTCGATTTCATAGCATTTTGTTTTGAATTCAAAGATATATATAAAAACTGTTACTAACTATTTGACTCACGAATTAACCTAAAAACTGTTAAAACCGAACAAGAACGTACAATTTAAATCCTTACAACATTGGGAATCCTTTTCCCCTTTTCTTGATTTCTTAACAGTCAATACTCTATAAATCCAAGAATAAAACAAGCATAAAATCCAAATACTTCAACACCACCAAGTATAGTATGGGAGCTTCAACAAAAGAAAAGGGTGTGCTGAAACTAGTGCATCCAGGTAGGCATGTTGAGTATCACCAAAGATCAATCACAGCCGGTGAAATCATGAGGAAGTACCCTAGACACAGTATCACTCGACCGGATTTCTTTAAAATTTCCAAACACTGTGGTTCGTCCGGAATCTGTTATGGTTCCTGGTCAAGTGTTCTTCATCGTCCCAAACACGACTATACATCGCCCGGTCAAAGCTAAAAGTCAGCAACACGGCGAACCATCTTTGCAACAAACCGAGTCTCAAATCAGTAGTGATTACAGATATGAACTCGAACAAACTTCAGCCTGTAAGTTATGGGCAGGAAAGACACCTATGTACCAGTTTCATCACAAACAAGAAGGCTCAACTTCACGTTGTCGATCACTGCCTCACGCTGAAGAAAGTCAAGAAACCGCAAAAGGATCTCTAGTAGATGACACACATTTTCCAGCTAGAGACTATTATCTCAATGGAAACAGGTCAGCATGGGCAATAAATACAATATATGGTCAAGATGAAACAAAGAGCAACAAACAAGATAAGCAGTTAAAATCATGCATGAAGAAGAACAAGGCATTCAGGAATCCACAAATAAAAGAAAGAGACTTATTGAAAGAAAATTGATATACTATTGAATATCTAGACTTTTTATCAAGTCCTCTTTTATAGGGGTAAATCTGAATAGGCATCTGGAGCCAAATTTTAAAATTTTGAAATTCAATGCCTAATAATCAAATTAACTTTGTAAATTATTCGATACAAGGATTCACGCGTTTTTACAATAATAAGTAAATAAACTAATTGAGTTCGAAATAAGGTCTCTCGAGTTGATGTAGTTTGGGTCCGGCAGTTGGTGAAACCACATATAGTTTCTTTGTCACGCGATCCATCATGTCGAGACTTTTCCATCCATTACTTATGTATCCTGTAACTTTGAACGTAGCAAAAGTTATGTTCTCTTAATGTTGGGCTATTTTCTAGCCTTTTTCCTCTGTTTGGTTGCTCTAGCTATGAGTCTGTTAGCTCTTGCATTTGCTTCGTATCTCTAAGGGTGTGTGTAATGGGCGAGTAAAGTGGGCGACAAGGTTGGTTTTGGGGCAAGAACCCCCCCCCCCCCCCCCCAAGGCTACAAAAGGGGCGAAATGTGGGGGGGATATTCTTTTATCGCTTGTTTCCATTGTTTGAATATTATTATTTTATTTTGTTTGTGTGTGGTATATATATATATATATATATATATATATATATGTATATATGGCTACAACACCATTACACCCCAAAAACAAAAACCTACCATTTGCTGACTGAGCGCCACATGTCGCAAAACTCTTTATCCCATTTTCAAATTCTATAAATGATCAATCTGTTGAATATCATCAAAGAAGCTATTATATCATTTACAACTTTAGATACAGAACAGAAAGAAATTATCTATGAACTGTAACTTAACTTCTCAGCTTTAGACTGTTCTTTGGCTAACCTGCGAACCGAACCATCAAACATAAAAGAAAGAAAAAAACATAGTCGTTTGCTTCATTCTGTTCTCGCAGTTACCTTAGAATCAGTTCTTTGTGAGTTTCTTGATGGAGACGATGATCCCCTTGAAGAACTATTTCCAAAAAGGTTAAGTTTACTAATTTTCTTCGAAAACGAGCTCATAAATTTCCGTGAATTTGATTTCTCCATATTTCTCTTCATGCACACATGTTCTTTCTCCAAATCATTCAATCTCATCCTTAACCGAGCCAACTCAAGTTTCAGTTCTCGGTTTTCTCGCCTAAATGATGCATAATTATCCTTCGGTGACATGGCAGCACTGAGAGCACCACTGTTGATCCGCCACGACTGTTGGTGTATTGGCGGTTTATGGGTGTCGCCGAACTCAGAGCAGTATAAGGCGTTTCTAAGCCTGAGTTGTTCTATGTATAGAACTTGGACTATTGATTGCAGTGGAAGTCGTTCGTTTTGTGCAGCGTGTGCACCGGCTTCGGGTGAGAGCTTTTGGAAATCTATTAGTTTGCATATCTTTTTCTTGTCTAGTTCTGATAAACTCTGATGAGCCTGCAAGTTTTGTTTAGTTTAGTTATAAGTACTAGGTACGTACAAGATGTTTTATAGATAACTAATTTTTACGGTTTTTATAGTTAATAGAGTTAGGTTATCGTACAATAATCCTTAACGTACAAAGACGTACGCGAATTACGCTTAAGGCAAAAACAAAAACGCTCAAAAGCCAAAATACAAAAAACACTCAAGAATCCGTAATACGCTCAAAATGGGTTTCGTGAAGAAAAGTAAAAAATCGATCGATTAAAGATCCGAATATGTTTTTTTTCAGTGAATCGATGATTAATTGGGTATGTATTGATGATTTCATGATCTTGTGCTATGATTTCATGGATCGATTTAATGAATAAATGTATTTTTGTACGTTAAGGATTATTGTATGCATTACACCGACCGTTTCTCCAAGTTTATCTGTAGTTATATGTTTATAAATAATTGAATTAACCAAACTCAACGAAATTAAAACCGATTTTAGTATTCTTTTTTTACTTTTATAAACAATCTATAATATATATATAAACGAAAGCTTTAAAAGTTCTCTGGTTGCTTCTTACATTCTCTCAAGCCACCAGATTGCATTATTTGAAATGGAGGCTTCTCATCCATTTGACCCGAATTTTCCGGGTATTAGTCTCACCAAACCCAAATATTCCTTAAACGGGTTATATCATCTCATTAAATTAGAGATATGAAAATCCAATAAAATAAGATATAATAAAAGTTAATATCCGATTTCTTTTAAAAAAAAGATATATATTATTTATAATAAAAATACAATTATATATTATAAAAAATAAACGGGTCATGAGTCTCATCAAACCCAAATAACTTTTAAAACGGGTTATAGCATCTCATTTATTTGTGAAACCCTTTCACCATCAACTACTAAGTATATTATTAACTTATGTACAATAAATAAAATTAAAATCCAAAAAATTATAAATATCATAAACGAATAATGTAAACTCCGTAATATTGGTGATAAAAACTAGTAAGTTATATGAAGGAAAAAATATTGTATAGTTTCTTAGAAATAACATATTACTTGGCATTTATTATTTTACAAAATAATAGATTAATATTCTATTTGACAAAAAAAAAAAATATGTACCTTTAGATAAACATCAATGGCTCGATACAACCCATCATGAACCGTTCTCGCATGAGCCGGTAAACTTTCCACAACACCTATAAACTTCGAAAGCTTAAGGTTCGCATCAGGCGCTATTTCCGCCAAATAATTATCAACCAGCTTCGAAACTTTAAACAACACGGTTTCTGACGGCGAATCAAGCCCGTCAGACTCGAAAACCGAGCCATCAGGATCATCATCATCATCACCATCATCACCACTATCATCTTGTTGCGAAAAGTTAACAAGAATCCTATGAACGGTATCAACATCAAACAATGTGTCACTATCGTGTCTAAAAGATGGTATCAAAAGATCGTCTAACGTTGCAGTATCTAACTGCGACCCTATTCGTCGTTCAAGGTCAAGCCTACACGCAACCGTGCAATCGAGCATTACCGCACTTCTAAGCAACCCGAATAAAAAAGTTAGTGGGACCGCGAGTTTTTCAATGGGGAGTAACCCGACAATGGTCTCGACCACGACCCGCTCGTGGTCGTTTGACCCGTCCACTACCTTTTGTTGACCGTTTGACTTTTTGGTCAACTCTTTTTCGGCATAACTCATGAGTGATTCCCCAATACTTTCGGGTCTTACACCGCGACATTTCATCGCGGTGATGACCCGTTGGTACATATCGATTCGTAGAATCGATAAATCCTTAATCCACCAATCCGATTCGCACTTTTGTCGGCTCATATGTAGTCTACCCGAACTACTATACTCCAATCTCGAAAAACTTGACGCAATTTGCTCTGCGCAAGCTTTCGAAGCTATTGCATCAATGCATCGGGTTACAATATTAAGCTCGTCGGCTAGCGGAAGCAAGTTTTCGCACTGTTGTAAAACCTTGACCGACATTTCGAGGTTTTGCAACACAATATAGTTGAGATACTCCTCGGCGCGTGATCCGAGGTTGTTGTTCGAGTAATCCTCGTTCATTTCAAGGTATTCGGAGATGCAACATAGTTGCGCGACGTTTGTCGGGGTTATCTCAAAGTTGTTTCCGTAACAAAATTTTGCGGCTAGCTCGAATGTTTCTGGCCCTCCGGGTAAGCTTAGAAGCTCGACCCGAGATATGTTGGAATCGCGGTTTTCGGAGACTAGTTTTCGGATTCTTCCGCTACGTGACACAAGAGGAAACTGCATAAAACAGGATTTTACATAAGTCAGGTTGAAATAAGTCGTTTTTAGTACCAGTAAAAAAAAGTTCATCCACTATATATAAATTAAATCTATAGTTTTTAGCTATAGAAACGTTAAAAAAATATATAATCTTTGAATAAAAACGAAAAAAAGTATTTGCGTTTAAAAATATAGAATAAACATCGAACTTACTTTTTTTTATTTTATTTAACCCGTTTGAAATAAAACACAACTTAAATCAAATAGGTAAATAAATACAAATCATTTGACTCTCTTGTAAGTCAACTTTTGTTTTCAAGGAGTAAAACAACAAAAGATGATCACAAGTTTTAAAAGTTAAAACTTAAGATATAACATTAAACTAACCTTATGTAACGCAAACGTGACACCATTAACTTCGATTGTTATATCACTTGGGACATCACGAAATATCCTGCAAAGGACATAACCAAAACATTGTGTTACAATAACAAAATTTGATATCATGATCTAATTAAACGAGAAAGGGACCGAACCATTCGTTAGAGCGATGGCGCGAGGTCTTAGCCAGGGTGAGGTGGTGGTGCAGGTCCATGGGAGAAATGGAGAGAAACGAGTCGTGTAGGGGGGAATAATATGGAAATGGTTAAGTGAGAGTGGGGTTAGGAGGTGAGATCGATAGAGCCCAGTTGGAGATTTTGATGTTTTGTGGCCATCTTTTCTTTTTGTCAAAATATGCAAACTCATAATCGTAGAAACCAGTTGGCCTTTGGTAGGGTCGGATCCTCCTAACTTGAAACTATTTTGGGGTTTAAAGGATAGATTGGATACCCATTGTGGTACCTCATCTTTCTACTTTTTGTTTAATAGCCTTTTAGAGGATCAAAGCGGATTCTGAAATCAGGATGATTTTCTAAAAATTGTATTTCTTCTTGCATTGGATTCTGTAACTGGGAATATGATGACACACACTTTTTGTATACGATTTCAAGGCACAAAAACGCACAGTTTCAACAAAAAGTTAAAAAGATTAAGAGCTAAGTGAATTATGATCCAAAAGTAAGAATCGAATGTGTCGTAATCAGGCCATGAAAACGCGGGCATTAAGTATAATTAGAAAATTACATTTAAATGAAAAAATATTTTTTTTTAAAATTAACTAGATCGTGAGACCTATCAAAGTTTGTCGATAAATTTGGATAAGGACGAACCCCACCATGAATGTTTGCCGTTAAACCAAGTAATGGCATCTTGATAATTGACAAGATGAAAGTAGCCTTAGGTAACCCATTACGGGTGTGATAGTTGGTGTTGCAGTTAAAACATAATACTTGAGTAGTTGATATAGTGGTAGGGTTTACGTCTTTTTGATAGGGATTCATGGTTTAATCCTCTAACCTGATGTTAGTATAGAAAAAAATGATATAATTTATGAGTAGAGTAGTTTGCCGTTAAAGAAAACCGTAAAACGTAATGCTCGGAAAATGTTAAAATAATAACCTAAGTGTATGGGTATATAATGAAATACCAAAACAGTGTTTGAGTTACATAACTTTAATTGTTAGAATATCAACTACAAAGTTCAATACACTTGACTTTTGTACCCCAAACAAATTTATTTATTTATTTTCATGAAATGATGCCTTTCACCACGATTGAAGTAAAAGTATGAAAGCAAGAAAAAAAGTATTTTAATGTAGGGGGGAAAGGAGACATTTTCAAAAGTAGAGGTAGGCTAAGTGACTTTTGTGGTAAATTTAATTGATTGTCCACCCAACTCCAAATGGGCTAGCTGGGCTGGTGTGTCCATGTTGGTTCATTGGGCCCCATTGAGGGATCACCTTAATTATAATGATGGACATTGTATGATGACCTCTTCCACCAAATTATTATTTTAATCTTTTTATGTTAATAAGGACGAAATGTTTACTCCAGTCAAAATCAGTCAAATCTCACATGTTTGCATATTTTAAGATGTTAACATATGCATAGATACATACATATGCATGCATATATCAAATATGTATTCGTAGGCGATTTGTGATGGCCAACTCGTCTAGACACAAAGAGATTCGTGATGGTTAACTCATATAGAGTCTTGACACGACGAAATTTAGGTATGGTTAAGTTGTGGTTTGATCATGGTTAGAACTTGGAATAAATATGATGGACAAATGAGACCACTAAATCTAATCATACAACTTATGACCTCATGTCACCTTGTGTACTCTATGTATCCTCTCTATTGCTTTGATTTGAAGTGGGCATGCCCCTTGATAACAATTCAAATGGTCAATGTTGAAGGATAGAATCAATGAAAGCAACACTTCAACTTTGGTATGACTATATTTTGATACGCATTGCACCATATGTACCACTAATTCGAAGCATTTGTAACCGTTGGATGAATAAATCAACTATCATTACTTTTAGTCACGAATAAACTCTAAATCGACGCCAATCCCTCCAGTTGTTTTTTGTCTGAGATCATTAATGCATTTCCTCAGTGTATTTCTAGAAAATGTTTTCATATAAGAATAGTGAAACATATAGTACCTTTAATATTGATTTATAAGTTTACAACTTGGTTTTATTGTGTATACACTCATTTTTATTAGACTGACATGATGTTTTTGAGGTTTTCTCGTCGTTTTGTATGATTCATAAGACATGTAAATTTGGAGCTTTCGTTGTTATTTTTATGCATAGCATAGGATGTTTAAATAATATATTTTATAGTGCGGCCTGTTAGATATATCGAGTATTATTGGAAATAAAGATTTTGATCAAATCAACAAGATCAAGTCGTTTTTAAAACTTTTTATGTATCTATCAAATTAATATTCTTTGTTAGGATGTTATGTGCTTTTTAGATTGGTAATATATTAGTTCAATTCCAAAATCAACAATGTTAGAACTGATAAATCTCAAATCAAATATTTCAAACTTTTGTGTTTAAGCTACAAATTAAGGGACCCGAGGGACTTACGAGCTAGAACTTTTGCGAAAAAGACTGAGTTTTACTTTCATGTGTGCGTGCTCTAGTGTGTAAGCGGTCCCATGCACAAACAAAGTTTCTTTAAGTTGAAATTGGATGATGGAATCATGTTTTGGGATTATCTTTATCATATGATATTCATATCTAGTTTGTTGATGGTGATAAATAATCATTTGGTAAGTTTTGTCCTCCCTCATTTTCGAATTAACTAAGGGGCTGTTTGGTTCCCATTCAGCAACAATAATAAGTCTGAATGATTTAGACATAATTTTAACCATTCGGATGTTTTTCTGATTGGAACCAAACAGTCTGATGTCTGTATGAATCAGATGTTTACATCTGAATGGTTTCATTCAGATGTAAACAAACAGCCCCTAACATACAAGTGGGATTTTGAACTCAACATCCAATTTTCGGAAACTTATGATGTCGAAATCATCCACTAGCATAAAAACATCATAAACGGTAAAACCTGTTGGGTGGGTTTCAATATCTATTTTGGGAGAAAAGGATAAGTGGGTAACAAAGTTTTTTTCTTTAAGTAGCGTTTGGACCTTATCTCTAATAGAGTGAGTTTTCTTGAAACATGATGCTAACCGTGCATGCTTATTTTGACACAATGAAAGTAGAAACAAAAACCCGGTACCATGAAAAAGCCCTCTTGAGTCATGTTTCGAAATTAATACCATAAAATCATAAGTATTAACTATCTGTCATTGAATCAAAAGTTCAATAATAGTGGGCAACATACTACATTCCTATTTGGTGATTTTGTACGCCTTTCTACAATTATTCTCACATGTTTCAAAATTCAAATCCATGGCAGAAAAGGGAAAATCATGCAAGTAAGACATCATCATAAGTATAGGTTTGACTTAAGATGTTTGTAGAGTAGAAAATAAGTCTAGGATAGGTGTCATCATTAAAGTCAGAGAATGTGTGTGAAAAGAAGGGATGTATACCTTTTTATTCACAAAGGGCCGAAAGTGTAAGTTTTAACTTTTATGTGGAATTCTACTTTTACAAATTTTCGTGATTATTACAAAAATAAAATAAAATAACAAAATATGTTTAATCGAAGGAATTGGAATTTGATAGGATTTGGATTTGGAATTTGAACATTTCGATAAGAATTGGAATTGGGGGGGGGGGGGGGGTTAAAATCCACATACATTCTTAATGTGTTCAGTTGACAAGTTACTACGAATCAATGAGGGTTTTTTTTAAACAATGATAACGACGAAAACATTTTAGTGTTTTTAGATTTTTTGTTTTTTATTTATATTTTGCGTTATGATTTTTTTATTATTTTTTTGAGTTTTTTTATGGGTTTTATATTAAGCTCAAAAACCCCTCAAAAAGTATTCAAAATAATAATAAAAAATTCGTAACTCAAAATATAAATTAAAAACAAAAAAAAAGTAAAAAAACTAAAATGTTTTATTCATTGTCCTCATTAAAAAAAAACTCGAGATAAGATTCCAATGAATTTCCTTGAATTCCTTCACATTTTGGAAGAATTTGAAATCCATGTATTTGAAGGAATTAAATTCCAATTCCAATTCTTTGAACCGAACACACCAAAATAGAATTAAGATTCCAATTCCGACGAAACAAACACGTCATATCATGGGATTTTAATTCAAATTCCTTTGAATTCCCGCGAATTCTGTGAAACGAACACGCTGGTAATTATAAATGGTTTTCCTACTAGAGAGTTTGATTTCAAAAGAGGATCAGAAAGTGGATCATTTGTCTTTGTTTCTGTTCATTATTGCTACGGAAAGCTTAAACGCAACGATACAAGAGGCTTTGGGAAACAATATTTTCGAGGGTGTTACTTTATGAACAATGGTCCGATCATCTCTCATGTTATGTATATGGATGACTAGCGTTTGTCGGGGGAGTGTTCCGAAACAAACTTGCTCTAACATATTTAGGATTCTTAGATGTTGCATTTGATCTCATGATTGAAGTTAAATGTGACTAATAATTTAACTCTTCGTTAGCACACATATGGACGATGCAGTGCATGGGCCAACTTGAGTTGTTGCCACGTGAATTAAGATAAGACTTTCACGTGATTTTGGAATTAAAAAATTTGTTAGTATGTTAACATCAACGATCCCATATATTCATAAGGCTATGTGTAATAGAGGGGCTACAATTGGAGGCGAATTGTGACACGTGACGCCCAGTCAGCATGGAGTGGAAATTTGTTTTTGGGATGTAATGGTGTAGGGGCTACAAGTTGGGCCCACAGTGTCTTTCTCGCGAACTCTCGTTTCTTCTTAAAATAATCTCTTTTTTCTTTGATAGGGTCTTGAAACGTCTTGACGATGATCGAGTACTCTGGATATATCCCATTTCCCAAATAGTATCCGTGACGATAGAAGGTATCGTTGGCATAAAACGGTAAGACCGGTATGCTACGGCTGATGTAATACTCTAACACGGGTGACGCGTTGAGAACGTTTATGTCGTTGTCGGACCCGACTGAGCCGAAGAAGGCTGACCAAATCCAGAGGTCGTGTGAACAAATGGCTTGAAGACTAACCGTTGGCACTCCATGGTCACCACGAGTGTATTGACCTCGCCGCAGTTGGACAGTTGGCCCACTCCCAATGCATGCAATCTATACTCCCGATCATGTCTGGAAAAGAATGTTTGCTTTCGTGTACATCATATATGCGAGTCAGGTCGTTTGAAGTAGGAATCCTCAGATAACGACGAGGGTATAATTGTATTATCCCTATACAAATAAATTATTAAACAATATTTATATTAAAAACAATAGTTAATACAAACAATTTAAATATTACCCATGCAAAAATTCTCCAACGCATCTCTCGTTGTTTTCTCAGCCATCCTTAAATACTCGTCATTGATATCGGTCGTGTTGCCGTATGCGAGGATGCGTATAGCCGAAGTACATTTTTGGATGGCGGAGAATCCTAAATATCCTCTTGCATCGGGTTTCTGTTGAAAATACTCATACTCCCGCTCCATATCTCCAACGATGCGCAAAAATAAACGCTGACATCCGAAAACGACGTCGAAACATAGCGTCGTTAAATGTAGGTGTGTCGTCGAAGTAGTCCTTCATCAAACGAGCGTTCGCTTGCGTACGATCCCGAAGGATATATGACCGTCTACGTGGTGCCGTAGATGGAGCAGAGCCGGACACCATGTTATTGACGACGGCCCGAACCGCGTTCGTGACCTCTAAATGCTCTTCTGCCACTTGTCGTTGAATCTGATGAATTCTTCGACTCTCGTTTATTAATTGATCCAAAATCTCGGCAGAGTTCGTGGAATCCGGGGAACTCATTGAGTTTGAAGAAGTATGAAAATAATAAAAATGATTGGTATTTTTATGTTTGTGTTTGTGTATGATAAGGTGAAAATAGTTAGATAAAGTTTGATATATATATTAAGTTTTTAAATTAATTTTTTTTATATATATAGCCGTTACCCAACGGCATTATTATTGTTATATTATTTTCTTTCCATCTTCGCAGGCGACAAATATATCCCGCCCCCGCACCTTTTCACCCAATTATCGCCGGGGGGGGGCGGTGTTCCTCCAAAAAAATCGCCCCAAAATTGCCCCTTTTCTCGCCCACTACGATTAGCCTAATTTGCTTTGTTCTCATATGGGGAAAAATATATATATAAAAGTAATAAAGTTGTACAATTTCTGAGAGGTATCTTTTTATAGCCTAAAGGACACCTGTTTTTTGCAAATAAAACCACTTATTTTTAATAAAAACCTATTTTGTTCATAAATCTATTTTTGCAAATAAAACCACTTACTGCATAAATTAAATTTTAATTATTAAGTATAACACAAGTCATATGTTTAGTTGAGAATATGAAATTAAATATTTCTAAGCATAAGGTGGTTAAGGTATGAAATAGAAGGTAAAGGGTTCAATCCCGATATTTTCAAGTAAGAAACACAATTTTAATAAAATAGAGGTATTTAGATAACATACTTCTATAGTCAAGTCAGATATAAATCACTTTAGCCATGAGATACGTGACGACAAGTCGCTTGTCTACTTTTACTCATATATCAATCTTTTTCCATAAATGATTTACAGTAACGTAACACACGACACCATATCACATATAGTCCGTATATGTATTTGTATTCGTGTATGTGTTTTAATTTGTGTGTAGGATGAGAATATTTAAGTTTAGGCAAGACCATAAACGCAAAGAGTCACGTATTTCGTAGCTATATGCATGAAATTGTACATACATGACTATATAAGTATAACACAGGCTAGTTTCATTAGCCTCCTACAAACAACAACAAACATATACCCATTTTAAGTTCATAACTCAGTAATCATTTACAAACTAAAGGTATACACATTAAAGCCTCACCAATTACCAAAATGGTAACATAGATACTTAAGTAGCACAAAGTTTGAACATAGTAATACTGCATACATGCTTATCGATATCAACTATTTTTTTATTTATAAAGAGCGGAAAGTATGCAAATCCAAGTTTCTTGTACCTTTCATACTAGAGGTTGGTTTTCACTTTGATCTACACTACTAGCAGACGAAGACGAACCACTGTCTTCCTCAAGAGACGGAGGTGATGGAAGGTTTGAGCTTCCATTATCATGACTAGATTCACTTCCAGCAACAACCGAAGAAACCACTGGCCGATGTCCACTTAAAATCCTATACAACAAATTTCGGTTTTTGACTGGTTTAACCAACTCAAGGTGGTGCGTTGGTGTATGCTTCTGGTTAAATCTGCCTGGAAGTTTTGAGCCTGTTTTGTAGCAGTCTCCACAAAGATCATAACCGCATATTTCAGTACAATCTTTGCAGCGATATCTATCCCCAAATATTGGACACATCTGTAAAACAATAAAAAGCAATGCAAGATAGTAGAAGTGCAGTTTGAACCCATTTATATGTTTACATATATACAAAACATAAACCATTAATAGTAATCTAGCCACTTAATTTTTTATTTTTTTTAAGCTTCAATTTCACCCCTTATAGTATAAATAATATATGCCTTTTAACACATTTAAGTTTTTAATAATTTGACTTTTTTTTAAGAAATTGCGATCGTTAACTTTTATAAAAAAGCTAAACACGGGGTTGTGATTAATTTATTTTCTCAAGATTCCGATATAGATACGCTAAAAACGGATGTATTCAAGATTAAGCATTTTAAAGAATCATAAACTATACTGACTGCCGGTACTGATACCATGACAAACCAAACATCGATACCTGTGTCGGTATAACAGGAACAGGTATCGGTGTCCGTTTTTATGTTTTTTTGAGCGATGTAATTCACGTGTTGATATCCTTTTGGGCGTATAAGTATATAACGACCCTTTTTCTGGGTTACGTGAGACAACTTTTGTGTAATTTATTAAACCATTTCAAATAATTCTTTTTTTTTTATTTTGTAATACACATTACTTTTTACCGAAACAATACCTCCGGAACATCAATACTAGTACCAGTATTCAATTTAATGGTTCTTTTTGTTTGAATACGAGTCAGTTTCGGCATTTTTTTCACTACCAGTACCCAAGCGTACCGTACCGAAACGTAACTTCGTAATAAGCAGCTTTATGTTTGTAAGTTTTATTTGATAAAGTCCGATACTATTCGGTTTTGGTATTTTACTTACCCCACACATATCACAACCGACACCGTTGTGAAATTTAGAGCCATGATCAGTCAACCTTGGTGATAGAGTACTCGCCTCTGTAAAAAAACACAATCACAAGTTTATAACTAACTGGTATGCTATAACTAACTGCAACAAAGTAATATATTAAGCCAGAAAAACATACCATTAGATGATTTTATACTTTGATTCCGCTCTTGATTTTGTTGAATAGTGCTTCTTCTCAAAGCATACTCTGACGAAAACTGATCCTCTAAAAAACGATCAAGCTCCCGACAAACTTTTGGGAATCCACTCGGATGCCGACACACACAGACTTGACACATAAGCATCCCCTCAGCTGGGATAGTGATGCAACTCTCACAGTAAACTACAAAATTGTATTTTAATAAGAAATCAATTTATTAATTTAAAACTGTAATCAATGATTTATAATACTAGTTAGACAGAAGTACCATGGCCACAATTAAGAGCAACGGGCCGAAAAAGTAGTTGCTTGCAAGAAGCACACAACACATCACTAACTGATATCTGCTTATAAGTTTTAGAACAACTCTCCTTTAATTTCTTTGATCTGGAAGATGAGCCCACATCGGTAACAAGATTGTCGATATCCAGTGAAAACCCCAATGTGCTGTGTTTTTCATCCTCTAAACAACGAAGTGTCATAAACATAATTAAAAATTAATCAATCTATTATGAACGCTTAAATATCTTATGCGAATATTAAGTTTACCTAGCGTTTGTACATTTCTTCTGTTGTAAGAAACTGGATACAACTTCTTGAGCAAAAAGTGAAGTGTATGACAGATGGCGGGAAAATGATGATACGGATGCCTACATAATGGACAATGAGATTCGCTGCACATACGCATTGAATGTTGGCAACACCAGAAGCAGGAAACATGGCCACAAACTGCAAACAGTCACAATGTCACCAAATTACCCGATCAATAACAGAAATAATGAATATCATTATCACCATAACCGTTGACAGATTCTACATTTCTACTTCTGTTGTGAAGAACATTTCACACCTAGAACAATGGGCTTGTATAGCACATCTCTGCAAGAATAAAACATCAAATCATTTCAAAGAAATCATCACAAATGAAGAAAAAGCCAAATCTGGACACAATCGATTGTCCAAAAAGCTCATGGCTCAGAATTCGCTCAGGAAAAGCTCGAAAAAGCACACTCGAACTGGCTCGGTTTGAAATTGAGCCAAGCCTAAGCCTAGGGTGGCTTGCTCGTTAGCTTGGCTCGAATCATTTTACATTTACTTTATTGGGTTAGGATCAAATACAAACGAAATTAACGTGTTAACTGTGAGAATCAAGTAGTGTAATTATATATACAACATAGTATAATTAGAGCGTAATGTAATTACAACATAGTGTAAATTACACAACGATGTAATTATATAACTGCACCACTTGATTCACAAAATTAGCACGTTTTTTTAGTTTATACGTTAACTTTCCCCTACTTAATTTTACTATGTATATGTATATGTATATGTATATGTATATGTATATGTATATGTATATGTATATGTATATGTATATGTATATGTATATGTATATGTATATGTATATGTATATGTATGTACACATATAAACACGCAGCTTATGATAATTTTATTCAATGAGTTTAAAACCGAGCCGAGTCCAAGCTCAGACTTTCAGCTCAGTTTTTTAAAACCGAGCCGAAGCTTGCGTGGCTGGTGAGCAGTCCTAACTCCTAATTACTTACATAGTTATTATATATTGTAAGGATCTAAGTCCACAATCATCAATTGTTAGTTGTTAAAATGTTTTGGGGAAATTAATTTCTAAAAACCTAAAAATTGCAAACGTTCGTTAACAAGAGATGAAATTAAACAACCGTAGCTCGGATTAAACTAACAGGAATTAGTTAAGTAAATGAACGGTAAATATGAAATTACAGGCAAACGGCGCAGGTGAAATCGTCAGATATTTGCTCCGATTCTTCTTCCATGGCCGATCTATGACTATCTTCTTCCCAAGTAGAATGAATAAACTAAAATGATAAAATAAAATAAAAAAATCTCTGGTTATTTTTATTAATGGGCCGGGCATTCAAGTATGGGCTTCTCAAGTTTTCATCCATTTTAAAATACGTTAACCTTTTCTTTCATGAGTGTGTTGCGGGTCTAACCGGTTAGTAATCGGTTTCTAACTGTTTCTTTAACCAGTCCATCTCTAACCGGAAAAAAAAGTCGGTTAGAAACCGGCTTTTATTTTTTATTTCAAAACCATTTACAAACTGATTAACTGGTTTTTTTCGGTTATTCACCAGTTATCCGGTTTGGTTATACCCGAAGTCGGTTAGACCGGGTAGGGGTTTCTTGTCTCAAAACTCGTTAGTACCTGACCCGATTAACCGGTCTAACTGGCTATGTCCCGCCAAATTATTCACTGGTTAGAAAATTAACCGGTTATTGGTTAAACGGAATGTGCATGTCTAGTTGCGGTGTAGAGGTGCACAACCGGGTATGGCAAACAAAAATCAAATCAGGTTGGTAGAAATTGGTTCCGATATAGTCGAGCATTTGACCGGGTTTTTACAGGTTTCGGGTAGGTTGGTCGGGTTTTGACCGGGTATTTCCGGTTTCGGGTAAGGCTCCGGGGAGAAATTCTATACCAGGTCGTACTCGCGGGTCGGCTACGGGTAGGAACCGAATTCGGGTCGGGTCCGAAACCGTGTATTTTGTGCACCTCTAGTTGCGGGTTTCATGACTTCGCCCGTATTGTTTGTTCAATTTTGTTATTTTAGACTTTTTGGTTAAATAGTTAAAAGTTTGCTAGCTTAGTCCTTGGTGTTTTATTTTCTTTTGAGATTTAAGTCTGCCTTGTTATCTCTATTAGACTTGTTCATTAAATAAATGGCCATCTGATTTTTATTGAGTAAAGTACGATGTTGGTCCCTTTTATTAAAAGGGTGGAAACTGATTGCAATCTTATCTTTAAGACTTGACTTATTACGCCTTTTTCGTTTACTTCAATTACCCTACACTCTGCGTCTCACCGTCAAATTGTTGTTTCCCCTAGAGGTAAAATCTTGGTGCACTTACTTTTTTACCATTGGTTCGATTAAAACACTATCAATTGAGCCCTAATTTATACCCCTCCATTATACTTTATCTTATAGTTTAACTATGAGAGCATTATTTATAAATTTGTCTCTCATCTTAAAAACCGTTCACATCTTATTCTATATTGACTATTGTTATCTTTATCTTACTCACAAACATTTATTTTATTATTTTTCTCATTTTTATACACTCACAAATTTGGTGGATGATGAATAATAGCATTTTATGTATGCAAAATTAATGAAATAGTTTTTACAATTTAGAATTCATGTAAAGAAATTGTGGATGAGATATAATGTATTTCTAGAAGATTTTTAGAAACTTTTTGAAGATATAAGAGGAGATGGTGAAGAAAATGTGAATGCTCTTATGTATAGAAGACTAACTCGAGGAGCTGTATCTATAACCAAACCCGTAAAGCCTAAATTTGTAGTAAATAAAGCTTTACGGACCAAAAGGACATACAAGAGATGCATAAACACAACAGCAAGAGCTTTGTAAACTACGGAAAAAAAGGTACTATTTTTTATAGCTCTAGCCTCTAGGGTTGGTTAAGGGTGTGTGTACGTAGTGGGCGAGTTTTGGGGCGAGAATGGGCGATTTTGGCTTGGAACATGCCCCCCTCTCCGGCAACAAATGGGGCGATATGTGGGTGGGGGGGGCATGAATTTTACTCGCCCATTTTTATTATTATTATATTGTGAGTGTGATATATATATATATAGGTATTGGGTCATTTCAAAAGTTTTTTTACAGCGAGAAGTGCGAGAAGTGAAGGTGTAACTCCATTAATCCATAATTTCACTTCATTTCTTATGTGTAGGTGTGTATATACGTGTGTAGGTGCGTATGTACATGTGTAGGTACGTATGTTTGTAAATGTGTATATATGTTTGTATGTGTGTAGGTACGTAGATTTCAATGTGGCTCGGTACATTTGTATGTGTATAGGTAGGTTTGAGTGTGTATTAAGACATAAATACAACCAACCTACATACATGTAGGTAACATCATAAGCAAGGGAGTGAAAAATTAGGGATTAATGGAGTTACACATCACTTATCGCACTTCTCGCTGTAATATCACTTCTCGCAAGATCCATCCGCGGTATATATATATATATATATATATATATGAGTATCATTACAGAACTCATAAATTATTTAATAACTTGAAGTAACCCTTGAAACTAACGTTTTTTTATAAATTATTTTGTATGTTAGTGTTATTTAAGTGTGGTTTTATCATTTTTTTATATAAATTTTTGTACGTTTTTTATATATATATATATAACGTTTTTTATAATAACTTGAAGGCCCCGTTCCCGGTAGCCCTACTTTAGCGTCGGATTTACTCATAAACACAGTTCTACAAATCATAGTTTATTAAAACTTTCGCGTAATATAAAACTTTAACCGTTTATTACAAAACATTTAATCTTTTCTTTAAAACCATAACATAAATCATCATTGATATAATGCTAACTATTTATGTTTCCCGTGTATATTTTAATTAATATTTTAATAGTTTTTGTTGTTTTTAGTCGAGATTTGTATACTACTAACGTTTTTATGTTTCGTAGGTTCCGGGGTTTGATCGTGATGAAAAAGGGCGAAAAACGAGCTAAAACGAGCCGAAACGGAGATCTGAAACGCATCAGGAAGGAACCGGACAGAGAACCGGTCAGACCGGGCCAGTCTGACCGGCCCCCATGGAGGAGCACGCCGCGCTGCGCCTAGGGGAAAGGCAAAAATCCCTAGGCGCGGCGCCTAAGCACAACTGGGATAAAATTATTTCGTTTTTGCTTATTGTCGGGACTTGTTTTCGCTATTTAAACACCTTTAACTTAAACCTGACAGAACCTGAAGCCACCGGCCGAAATTAAGAGTTCTTGGAGCATATTTTTGAGTTGGTTGGTGATTTTGAAGGCGAGAGAACATCCAGTGAAGAGCTACACGTTCGAATTTACGGGTTTTATCATCTTCGATTCCCCGTTTCTTATACTTTCACCATGTTTTCGTTATTATTTGTTTTGTGTGATTTAGACTTTATGATGCTAGGCTAAATTTCATAAGCTACCTAGGTCGTGATGAATTTTAGTTCGGTTAGATTTTATTTGGATTTTCGTTTCGTTATGGATATTATGTTCTAAGTATACGGTTAAGTTTGATTTAGTTGATGCGTATGATTGCTTGGTTTTGTTTACTTGAATTTATTGTTTCACATTGCCCTTGTTGATTGTTTCATAGGTTAGGGTTTTGTTAGGTCATTTACTGTGTGTTCTTGACTAGTTTGTGATTAATATGCATTAAAATCATAGAAACAATAAAATCAAGTAAATAGATAAAAGTGAACGGCCAGCCTAGAAAGCTGTAAGGTGATAGGTTGTTGATAGATCTTTGCTTGTCGGGATTGCTAGATTTAGTTCTTCGTAAGGAGTCCGTCTAGGTTTGATTGTCAGCTTAGTCTATTAAATTAATTGAGTCTGCTTTGCTATCTTTTGAATTCCGCGCTGTAAGGTAGGTTTTCGTCATAAAAGATACTTAGACATAAGCAATTAAATAACCGTAAGGAAGTTTAATATAAAACTGTGAGTCTTAAAACTTGTTAGAAATCCATAGGCGTCTTCTTGAAGTTCAAGGGTCCTGTTCGGGTTTTCTGTCAAGGGTCTATCTTTTGATCCTGGTTCCATAACTTGCGTCTTTCCATTTAAATTAATAACCGTAACTTTGGGGATTCCGGCCTGGGTAGTTATTTTAATCATTTGAATCAATCCAAGTTTTCTAAATTGTTTATTAGTTAAAACTAATTAGGGTTTAAGTTTTATTAGTTAAATAATAAGTAATGATTATGTTTTATTATTATTTTATTAATTAGGGTTAAGTTTTAATTAGTTTGTTATTAGTTTAATAGTTAAGTAATCATTAGTTAATTAATTTTAGTTAGTTAATATTAGAGTTTTAATTAATTCGTTTTAAAATCCCCCTTAAATATTATTAATAATTAGTCGCGTCTTGTAGTTAAGTCTAATTTAGCTAGTTTACGTAATTAAAAGAGTCTCGTGGGTTCGATATCCGGACTTACTTAGCTGTACTAGAGTCGAACGGTTCACTTGTTGGTTAGTAGTTTAAGTTAAGTTTAAGAGTCTAGAATTATTACTTAGTGTCTAGATTAGCTTATTTTTAGTTAATAATTATTTGACTACTTCAAGCACATCAATCATATTAAAACATCATTTCTTCCATCTTCAAATGTCAGCCGTTCGATCCATGCCATGTGCCGACCTCATGCTAGCTCTTTAATCATATTCACCTGCGTGCATACTAAAAGTCAGCTACGCTGAGTGAGTTCTAGTTAATCAAGCGACATACAATACATACACGTATCTTACATACATACATATCTTAACGTTGTATAAATGTCCATAAGAGGAACGTCACATAACATCTATTAAAGAACTATTACTATTACCCCTACTATTTATATTCTCCGTAGAAGGACACACTCTCTCTCTCTCTATATATATATATATATTCTCCATAGATGGAACATCCTATATACTTCCATAGAAGAAACACTATGCTTTCCATCAAATGAACACTATGCTTTCCATCAAAGGAACACTGGGTTTTCCATTAAATGAACACTATGCTTTCCATCAAAGGAACATTGGGCTTTCCATTAAAGGAACACTATGTTTTCCATTAAAGGAACACTCTATATATTATCCGTAGAGGGAACTCTATATATAAGTTATCATTTAATATCCATATAAGGAGACAATCATCACTATTATTGGCAATACATGCAATATCCGAAGATCGTTCACGTATCGACAAGCAATCATCCTTAGATTACATACAATATCCATATCTTCATTTATAACCTAACGGTACGTGCAATATCCGAAGATCGTTCACGTATCGTCAAACAATCACTTGTATCTATCACATATATCATACTTGGCATACACTTACCATTCAAGGTAAGTGTATTAACTATTACATCAAGTATGCACACAGCCCCGAAAACATAACAAGGAAGTGGGGCTAGAAACTCACCTGAATGCGGTTACGTTCACCATTAATAGTTATTCCCTTCTTGAGTTGTGCACAGCTAACTGTATAATATTTACATGTATTAATTAACTATTGCTACTCATATCGTATTTCTATTTTTATATAACCCACAACGAACGAGGGTCCGGGGGCAGCGCCCCTGGCAGCGGGGTTCTAGGGGCGGCATCCCCTAGCGGGGTCCAAGGGGTAGAGCCCTTGGCTGGGGTTAAGCTGTCAGGTCAGCTTGGAAAATTTTATTTTCATTAACTGTCTTAACACATTTCTCATTAACACTTTAAGTTATTTTCTAAGTTGGGCTTGTCTATTTAAGCTCCAAGATAATAGGCTAGTTTGTCTAAATTGGATATGGGCTTAGATGATTCAGGCCCAACTGTTCATTATGGTATCTGGGCCCAACTGGACTCAGGCCCAAATCCAAACAGAGAACAGAGATGGCCGAGAACACTGATCTGACCGAGAACTCAGATCTGACCGAGATCTCATGTTGACCGAGAACTCGTGTTTTCGGCCGAGAACCCTGACCGAGAACACATGGCCACCGAGAACTCTGACCGAGAACTCTTGGTGACTGCATGTTTGACCGAGAACCCTATGGTTTGACCAAGGATTCTCAAATTTGGCCGAAAACCCCCAGCTCAGCTCATTTTTCTATCCTATGCTCCCACCTTGCCCAGTTAACTTGTTCAAAGGTTCAAATCATGCACTTTTAACTCTTTATTATCATTGTTCATAATCGTTTTACACTCATTACTATCACGACTTCAAGATCTATCCCTTTTTAGGCATAAAGCTTAGACCTTTATAGCTTTAAAATTTCTAGGTAGATCTAGGGTTCATCTATGAGCCGTATATTGCCATAGGTCCATTAAGTTCATTTTAATCACAAAGTTTGTATTTTTATGAAACATCAAGACCCAATCTACTCTAGAGTCAAGTTTCATGGCAAATCGTTCATAAAAATGTAACCTTTAATCATAGGGAACATACCTTTGATGTCCTAGGTTACGGCTAGCTTAGTTATGAGATTTGATCTTCTATTTTGCTTGTATATAGCTTGCACACCAAAGATCTATCAATAAAAGGCTTGATTTTGATCCGGGATCCTTGTTCTTGCTTGCGGCCGAAAATGGAAAGGTTGTGTGTGTTATGGAGGTGCAGGGAGAATAAGATGGATGGAAATGGAAAGATTTAGGGTTTAAGGGGTATTTATACTCCCTTAAGCCCATGGACCTAAGGCCCATCTTTCCTTTCTAGTCCATAAGTAATCCCTCTAATCTAGCCTACTTATCTTTCCCCCTAATATTATTATTATTATTATTATTTTATTTACCATCTTAAGCAAACTTGTCCACCATAAGAGATAATATAACAAAATATTATTTATTGAACTTTTGGGTTGTTACACAAGCGGGTGGTTCTTCGAAACCACCTAATTTACAATACGGTCGCTGGTCTAGTTGGTAAGTTGGTGGCTTTGTAAGTCGGAGGTCACGGGTTTGATTCCGTGCACCAATGATTTTTCATAACTTTTTTTTCTTCTAATTTAGCCTAGCTTATATCGATTTTAGGGTTTTATAAAACACACAGTTAGACAAACGCTTGCCTCTCTCCCCTCTTGACCTCTTCATACTTCGTTGACGCACACGACATACCATTACCAGACTACCGCTGTTAATCGCCGACCACCGCCTGACTGTCACCCCCAACCACCGTTGCTGTTTTTTCAGCCGACCAAACACCAACGTTGGTCCATTGCTCCTTCTTCTTGCCTTGCTACTCTTCTTCGAATTCTCCCATTTAGGGTTGTATGAAAGTTTATAAATATATAAAGGAGGAAGAAGAAGATGAAACATATATTTGTATATGAAAAATAATGAAAGTTATATTCATTGGAAGACCATGTCGGAGTGGACAGAATTACCTAAAATCTTGTCGGTGTAGACGGAATAAAAATTAATCTTGTAGGAGTGGACTAGAGTTCAGCTCATAAGAAATAAACCACTAGCTCGTCTCCTTGGTACAAATTCACCACAAATGCGTCTTCAAAGACTGAGTTTAAGGCATAATTTCCCTGTTTTTTGGAATTTGAAAGGACCTGGTGTGAAACATAATTAAACCATTGGGCAAGACTATTTTATTATAATAAGATTTAGTGAAAAATATGAACGACTCCCTCAATATTTTCAAATATTTCTTCGGATTTTCAGAAAACTTTACACATGTCAAATATATATGGCTTAAAGATCTCGTCGGATCATTTCTCTATGTGTCGCCTCAGTTCAAATTTAATGAACTATTTTGAGAATATTTAGGGATTTTGAGCTATTTTATGTTTTATCTCTCCTAAAAAAAGTTATTATTAGAATTTTCCCATTTGTAAACATGACATAAAGTTATTACTATTTTATTTGAATAGGCAACTAATAAAACCTTAAAGTTAATATAAAAGTCAAAAACGTAGAACTATAATAAAACTATAAAAGTGATACCTCGTATACTTTGGTTCGATATTCATATCCCACGTCGCTTCATGCATAGAAATACCACGTCGCTTCATGGCCATTATTATTATTATTATTATTATTATTATTATTATTATTATTATTATTATTATTATTATTATTATTATTATTATCGCCATGATCCCAAGTTCTGTTCTAGTGTTTGAACTCAGTGACTCCGGTTGATTCAATATCGCAGTAGTCTTTCAGGCCTACTATGAAACAACGATGCTCACCAATTTGAGAGGTGTGGTTAAAAAAAATAAAAAAAAACTTTGTACCTACTTTTATTTAGTGTATTATAAAATTATGTAAGTGTACTATTGATATTGATGTGTGTAGAGATATAGCTCATACAATATACATGCAGGACATACACTAAGAGACAACATGCATTCAGTTAAACTATCAATTAAGAATATACTATAAACACAAAAGATTACGTAGATATAACATATTTGTCCGTCCCAAAAAAGTTTTATGTATTTGTAAAGGGAAAAATTCCCATAATAACCCTTTTTTGGAGAGAGAAAACATAAAAATAACCTAAAATTCTCAAATATTTTCAAAATAGCCCACTAAATTTGGACTAAGATGACACATAAGGAAAATATCTGATGAGATATTTAAGTGAATAGATATTTGACATGTGTAAAGTTTTCTGAAAATCCAACGAGATATTTGAAAATATTGAAGGAGTCGTCCATATTTTCCACTAAATCTTCTACTAATAAAACAGTCTTGTCCGACGGTTTAATTATGTTTCCTGTCAGATCCCTTCAAATTCCAAGAACATGAAAAAATGTGCCTTTAAAGTCAGTCTTTAGTCTTTCAAGACGCATTTGTGGTGAATTTGTACCAAGGAGACCATCATTTTGAAAATATTGAGAGGCCCGTCCATATTTCTCACTAAATCTTATTCTCAAAAGTTGTCTTGCCAGATGGTATTTTGAGGTTTCCTACATGATCCCTACAACTTTTAAACGCATGGAAAAATGTGTCTTTCAAGATGCCTTTGTGGTAAAAATTTGTACAAGGAGACCATAATTTTGAAAATATTGAGGGACCCCTAACCATATTTCTCACTAAATCTTATTCTCAAAAGCTGTTTTGCCAGACGGTTTTTTAAGGTTTTCTACTTGACCCCTACAACTTTTAAACACATGGAAAATGTGCCTTTCAACTTAGTCTTTCAAGACGCATATGTGGTGAATTTGTACTAAGAAGATGAGATTTTATGTAATATCTTCTGTGTCCGTCCATATTTTATAGTATATTTCGTCGGATTTCAGAAAACTTTACACGTGTCAAATATCTATAGCTTAAAGATCTCGTCGGATCATTTCTCTATGTGTCGCCTCAGTTCAAATTTATTGAGCTATTTTGAAAATATATGAGAATTTTGGACTATTTTATGTTTTATCTCTCCTAAAAAATGGTATTATGAGAATTTCCCATTTGTAAACGTGACATAAAGTTATTACTATTTTATTTGAATATGCAACTAATAAAACCTTAAAGTTAATATAAAAGTCAAAAACGTAGAACTACAATAAAACAATAAAAGTGATACCTCGTATACTTTGGTTCGATATTCATATCCCACGTCGCTCCATGCATAGAAATAGACCAAGGGAAATAACTATAAAGTAATACCATGTAAAACATGACATAAAGTTATTATTATTTTATTTGAATATACAATTAAAAAAAGCTTTAAGTTAATATAAAAGTGATGCAGCGGTAAAACGGAAACGAAGATCGATTCACATTGATTCTAAGAATACCCGTGAAGAACTTCCAAAACCCCTAATTCCTACCCAAAGGTCAAGGGAAAATGAAAAGAAAAGTGATTATTACTAAAATTCAAGTATGTCTTTTTCAATTACATAAGAAAGATATAAATATACATTCTAATACAAAATGGGCCCAAAAAAGGCCATGGGCCAAACACAAACTCAAAAATAAACCGACAAAAAAACCATAAAAGGCCCAAAAAATCCCACCCAAGGGTAAGAACCCGTTACGGGTCGAGTATGAAATCAGGTATTTTGTGCACCGCTAGTTGTGGGTTTCGTGACTTCGTCCACGTTGTTTGTTCAATTTTGCTATTTTAGATATTTTGGTTAAATAGTTAAAATTTCGCTAGTTTAGTCCTTGATGTTTTATTTTCAATGAGATTTATGTCCACCCTATTAAATATGTTTAGGAATTAGTGTTTTCGGTACCGATACACAATTTGGTAGCGATTTGGCACGTTCGGTACCAAATTGGTATCAAGTTTTTAGTTTTTGATATAGGTACATTTCGGTACGGTACCGGTATATCCTGAATTTTGAACGAAATACCGGTACCAAATATTTCAAATTTTCAGGATCAGGAGTTTCGGGGTCGGTGCCGGTACCATCCTGAGCTCATCCCTATTTCTGTTAGAGTTCTTCGTTAATAAATGGGTATTTTGGTCTCTATTAATAATTATTTAATTATAGGGTAAGGTATAGTTTGCGTCACTTTGGTAAAAAGACGGAAACTGGTTGCAACCCTATCTTTAAGATCTTTTTCCGTTTACTTTATCCTACACTCTGCGTTCCACCGTCAAATGGTCATTTCCCCTGACATTAATATCTTAGTGCACTTACTTTTTTTACCGTTGGTTTCGTTAAAACACTATCAGTTGAGCCCTAATTTATACTTCCTCCATTATACTTTATCTTATAGTTTAACTATGAAACCATTATTTTCTAAATCTGTCTCTCATCTTAAAAAGCATTCACATCTTATTCCCTATTAACAGTTGTTATTTTTATCTTACTCGCAAACACTTATTTCATTGTATTTTCTCGTTCTTATACGCATAGAATTTGATAATTTATAAATAGTACTTTTTCATAGTAGCTTTTATAATTTAGGATTTGTGTAAGGAAATTGTGGATGGGATGTAGTGTACTTTAGAAGTCCTTTTAAAAGTTTTGAAGACATAAGAGGGGATGGTGGAGAAAATGTGAATGTTCTTATGTATAGAGGACTAACTCAAGGATCTATATCTAATAACCCAACCCGTAGAGTCTAAATTTGTAGTACACGAAGCTTCACGGACCTAAACGACATATAAAAGATGTACAAACACAAGTTCAAAACAAGAGGTTTGAAAAAAAGAAAAAAAAAACACTATTTTTTATAGCCCTAGGGTTGGTTAATATCCTAAGCTTGATCAAAACGGATACGTAAAGTTGTTAATAATGGACCTAAAGAAAGTGGTTCGTTATCTGTTTTGTACATTTTGCCCTTGGCATCCATCTTTCTCTAACTCGAAATACGTGTAATGAATATTTTTGTTAAATGAAGCAGTTAATTAAAATATGAAGATAATGTGTAAATAAATAAAATATTGTCGTGTGAATAACAAATGTCTGCCAACTTGTGTTAACTCACTTCTTTTTCTATCAACCAACAAAAAATAAAAAATGTCACAATTTGATTCACTACCTAAAACAAGTAATTTTTACCACTTTTCTTTTTAACTAGTATTTACACCCCCGCGTTGCGGCGAAGGTGTAAAACCTTGTATTTACATATCCACTTCACTTAAAAGCATGAAGTTTTCACCACCAGCGCCTTCATTCGTCATACCCTCTCCCGCAGTCAGTAACTTACGTTAACCGTTAAAAAACAGGACAAAAGGTAGACGTATAAACGTTGAACCACACACGCTCATTGCATCGTGTTAACACACAAAAATTAGACCGAAACATAAAATATAAAAAAGATATAAATAACTAAGTCAACTTAACATCTACGAGTTGCGATGTGGCTGTTAAACGGGAAAATAGAAATAACGCTCAACCACACACGTGTTGCAGCGCGTTAACTCGTTAAATTCAAACGTAAACGTTAAACAAAAAAATGTATAAGATGAAAAGTGTAGGACACCAAAGTTGAAATTGAAAAAATATTTTGTGACATACTTGTAAACTATGAAAAAGTGTAGGGACCAAAAGTAAAAAAAAATGAATATTACATGATACAAACTTGAATGCATAATGTACAAAACACTAATGCATGTTCCTCCCACTTTTATTATTATATAAATCTTTTATTAAACTAATTATTTATTGCGCTTATGCTAGTGGTATCCGGTATGGATGGATTTGGTAGTAGTCATGACTCCATGACGAGGATTGAACGGTTTATATATTAGTGCTTTTCTAATCATCGTAAAAAGACAAAACATATGGCAAGTTGAGTAGTTGACTACTGAAATCGAATCAAATCAAGTTGTTGCTAGCAATTTGTTTTCTATTTTCCCTAGTTTAAGTTTATTCAGTCGAAAATTAGCTTACTAGTATAAGTATCTCACACGTAACTTGTGAGACAATTGCTACATAAAACTTCACACGTTATATAAATTTTTATGTCAAATTTATACCTTTTAACTTCAAAATCGCTGTAAATCTCACAAAGGTTAAAAAAATTTCTCGGTTTACTATCGCTATATACTCAAGCAATGGTGGACTCACTTATTAGTGAGGGGTGTCCCTTGTCACTTGTGAAAAAAAAATTAGTGTTAATATACCGGAAAATTCCCTACCGACCCCTGTGAAATTTTGACCCCGACCCCTGTGAAATTTTGAAGCCGAACACTATATAATTTCAAGACGACCCATGAGATTTTAAGACTAACCGTAATAAAAAATACAATGAAAATTTTATAAATATAATTATATAAACGTTATATAAACAATTTTTCCTATTAATATCAATAAGTCCATTAGTCTAATATCTAATCCAATTTTTAAGCCTAAGACCCAACTCAAACCCTACTCAATTTTTAGTGCAATACCCAATCCCATTCTAATATAATATTTACTTTAATCGCCTCTCACACCCTCTACCTCACATTCTGATCGTCTGCCTCCCTGGTCCCTTCGTCTTTTCAAGCTTCAGCTCATCGGAATTGAAAATTCCGGCCAACAGGCAGGGGCGGACTCACGGTGACAAACAATTCCACTATTCCAACATCCCTCCAGTCACTAAAAAGCACACTAAGAAATATCATAAATACATAATACATTTAATTGATGTCTAATTTAGTTAGGCTTTTAGATTTTTAGGTTAATGATGTTTAGATTATGTAAAGAAATGGGGGAATTTTGTGATTTTGTGGGCAAACTTGTGATTCTGTAACATAATTCATAAAGTAGAATTTTGAATTTTTTTGTTTGATACTTGACTAGTTTGATTAAAGTTAGCTCTCGTATTACTCGTCGCAACCGCAACTGTTGAAAGACCCTTTTCGACGATGAAGTATGTGAAGTTCGATTTGCGTAATCGAGTGGGTGATGAAAATTTAAGCGACAGTTGTATTTGTTACATTGAGAAATACTTGCTTATTAATGTCAAAGTAGATGATGTAATGGTTAGATTTCAAAAAATGAAAACTTGTAGAGAACAACTTTAATATATTTGTTATCTAATATTTTGTCTGGTAATCCTTTTTATATCTATACTATATAATAAATAAAGGTTTTTAATGCCACATGACATCATATAAGATAACTTCTTGCAAAATTTTTCCACCTCTCTCTCTTATTAAATACATTTCCCTTTTCATTAATAATTTTATATTTAACTTTTTTTCCCTTCTTAATCAATTAGTTTCTCTTTTTAATAATTATTTTTTAATTTAAAAGTTTAATACAAACATAAATATATTATTTAGTTTTATATAAATATGTTGTATTAGTTATTAATATTAAACTTTTAAAAGTAACAAATTTTCACGTTAATTTAGATAAAATAATTAATTTCAAATAAAGAAATTTTAACTTTATGTTTGTTTTGCAATGAAGATTAATAAGACTTTAGCTGGTTTGATTTGTTTTTTAAACAACCTGTTTTAACGCATGGTAAGTGATGTGTTTCATTATCTAAAGTTGAAATAAAAAACAAAATGAACTACTAATTTTGATATGTAGGTTAAAATTACAAATATTGTATAAAAAAATATTTAGAGATTTATGAAATTTCAACAACTTTTTATTTCCGTATTGTGTAATATGTAATTTATTATACTATATATTATATCTTTATATCATTTGAACATATTTACATTGTGTTATTATCTAAACAAATTTATTTATTCTAAATCGTGTTCTACACGGGTCTTAATGCCATATGTCATTACACATGAGTGATCCTTACAAAATTTTCCCATTTCTCACATGTTAAATATATATTTCTTTTTCTTATTAATAGTTTTATATTTTGTTCTTTTTTTTCTTTTCAATATATTATTATTGAGTGAACTGCGGTTTTCGTCCCTATGGTTTGTCGAAATATGTGGTTTAGTTCAACAGTTTTCCTTCATCTCTCTCATATTAACTATGTTGATCTTTACAAAATTTTCCCCCATCTCTCTCGTATTAACTACATTTCTTTTTTTTATATTTCATTTTATTTTTTTTAATAATTTCATCCTAATTTAAAAGAATTAATACCATCATAAATATGTTAATTTGTTTAATATAAAATGTAATATTAGTTTTATTTCCGTATTGTGTAATATGCAATTTATTCTACTATATATTATATCTTTATATCATTTGAACATATTTACATTGTGTTATTATCTAAACAAATTTATTTATTCTAAATCGTGTTCTACACGGGTCTTAATGCCATATGTCATTACACATGAGTGATCCTTACAAAATTTTCCCATTTCTCACATGTTAAATATATATTTCTTTTTCTTATTAATAGTTTTATATTTTGTTCTTTTTTTTCTTTTCAATATATTATTATTGAGTGAACTGCGGTTTTCGTCTCTATGGTTTGTCGAAATATGTGGTTTAGTTCAACAGTTTTCCTTCATCTCTCTCATATTAACTATGTTGATCTTTACAAAATTTTCCCCCATCTCTCTCGTATTAACTACATTTCTTTTTTTTATATTTCATTTTATTTTTTTTAATAATTTCATCCTAATTTAAAAGAATTAATACCATCATAAATATGTTAATTTGTTTAATATAAAATGTAATATTAGTTTTTTATAAGTAATACGAAACGGGTTGGTTTCTTTACCGATTAAAGTATCAAACATTGTTTATATCAAAACAGTTTAAGATTAGAATGAGTTTTGGTCCACGAGTTGGTTTAAAAAAGTTGTCATTTACAACTAAGTTTTGATATACAAAAATAACAAAGAAATAATTTATTATTTATGAATTTTCTAACAACTTATTTCCAAATTACGTAATGTGTAATTTTTTTTATTGTATAATATATCTTTATATATGTGATACATTTTTTTTGTATTTCACATTATGTTATTATTTAAAAAAAATACTTATTCTAACCAGTGTGCTACACGGGTAACTAACATAGTATATATATATGACCCGACTCGACCCGACCCGATTCGACCTGACGGTTGTATTACCGACCATAAAAATCCCCGACCCCTGTGAGAAAAATTTCTGAATCCGCCACCGTACTCAAGGGGCCGGTAGATATATTTACACTATAATAATAAAATAAAATAAAATCAAAGGAGACAACTGGCCTCCATACCACAAGAGTAGATCCGCTTCTAGAAAACAAAGACTAAAAAGATTACCGATAGCCACTTTAGACAGCTTCACCAATTCAAACCGAACCATAAACTACCTAACAACTAAAATGTTGTATATATATATGAACCTTATAACAACTCCGTTTTTTCCCGGCAGTTACACAACACGCTCGCTTCAATTTATTGGTTCACAATCACCTCTAAAAACACATTAAAAATATATAATATTTCATGTTTATAATTTATTGGCGAGGAGTTGGTGAGACTTGCCCATCCACTAGCAACTAGGAATAATACGGTTTTGAGTGGTATATATATTATTGGAAAGTGAAAATATATTTATTAACAATAATACTAGTGGTATATATAACACCACTCAAAACAAAGGTTCACCACATCACTTCCTTCAACCATGGACTCTTACAAGATGTCTGAAGAAGAGGAAGGGCTACTTAGAGTCTATCAAATCAATGAGGGCATAGCTCTTCCAATGGTCATTAAAACCGCCACAGAACTCGATCTCTTTGAGATCATGGCGAAGACTCCTGGTGCTCACTTCTTTTGTTTTGATCTTGCTTCTAGTCTTCCTAGACAAACCCATGAAACCCCAGCATTGATTGAACGAGTTCTTCGGTTTCTCGCTAGCCAATCGATTCTCACATTAACCGTAGTGAAGGATGAACATGGAGATTCTAAGACCTTATATGGCATGACACCCTTGTCCAATAATTTTGTCCGGAAACAAGATGGAACCTCTCTTGCTTCATCAGTTCTTTTTATCTATGATAAAGTATTCATTGATTGTTGGTTAGTAATCCGTATTTGCATCTTAATATCTTTTATATATCTATGGACTATGTGATAAAGAATTTCTTGAGTGGATAACATGTGAAACAAGTTGTAGTTCATATGAACAATTGTCTTTCTCCTCCAACCACCCCCCCCCCCCCCACCCACAAAAAAAAACAAAAACAAAACAAAAAACAAATAGTTAAATGCTTTATGACTCAAAAGGGGGTATTACTATGCCAATTTTATTTTAACCCATTCATATATTAGGCATTATGTGATATTGTGAAATAGTATGATAAGATATGACATAGCCTAGTATGGTACAACGTAAGATAACATATAACATAACATAATGGTTTAGTTGTAATATAACGAAAATATAGTATAATGTTGTGTGGCTAATTAGTGTGGTATGGTGGTGTGCATGGTGTAGTTTTACCTTTTTGTTTGTGCATGGTGTATACATACACTATTTTGTTATTCTAAATGACATGCTTGCCTTTTGATATACTTAAATTACATTTTCGTATAATTGTATATTTATAACTACTTTTAATATTTTGAACTAATTGATGTAACAACATTGCATACAATTGCTTTAAAAATGATTTAAAACATATTGTATAATCACAAAAAGACGAAAGGGAGTTGGTTCTGATGCAAATCACCTAAAGTGTGATATATCCAAAATATTGCAAATTATAGTATTTTAGATATTCTAAATGCTTGATTAATTACCTATGATTTTACTTCTCTACCTAATATTTTTTAATTTGCTTGCACCAAATCTGTTTTAGATAAAAACAAATTTTAGTGAGTTGCAAATGGTTTTATTAATTAAAAGTTTAAGTTGTTTGGTATGTTTCTTTTATAGCTATATGTTATAGTTAATGGTCATTTTCGTTCCTGTGGTTTGCCACTTTCGCCACTTTAGTCCAAAGTTTGAATTTTTGTTAATTTTGTCCTCACAGTTTTAAACATTGGCCAAATATGTCCCACCGTATAACGGCATCCAACTATGCCGTTAGTTTAAGGGGTATTTTCGTCTATTACATTTTACTAAAATTTTAATAAACAAGTAAATAAATAAACATATTTTCGTTTTCTCTTTCTTCTCCAACTCATCCTTCTCCTCCTCCACCACCACCACCACCATCCCAACCCACCTGCACACCCACCTGACCACCCCTACATCTCAAACCTCAATTTACAATAAACCACCAGCCAACCCGTCTTCCATCTCCCCTAAATCAATAATGGGTTAACCCTCAATTTACCCTCACCCCCAATTCCACTGTTCCGATCGTCTTGATACAATTGGCGACAACAACGGGCGTGACCCACCTGCTCTTCCTCATGACAACTCCGCCCTTAATCGGTTATCAGAATCCATAGAAGTAATATTATTAGAACCCTCCAGTTCATCTTCAATACCAAGATTCTGGTGGCCGGAATTTGGGATTTTTTCCGGAAAACGAGCGGAAACCGCGGCCGGAAAACGAAAAAACGAGCAGTCGCCGGCGTTGAATTTTGGGAAATTATGTGACGAAATCTGAGTTATTTGTGGTGGTGGTAACACGCGGTGGGGCTGATAGGTTGTGGTGGTCATAGACGGTGGTTGTGGTGGTCATTAGTGATCGTGGGTTGGTGGTGGCTTGATGGTGTCGAACTACAGGTTGAGAGAAGAGACACAGAGAGAGGGATAGAATATATTCTTTTAGCTTATATATATATATACTTATTAAAATGTGTTTTATTAAATAAGTGGGTAAAATGACCAATATACCCTCGTATAAAAAGACAAAATACCCTTAAACTAACGGCATAGTTGGATGCCGTTAGGCGGTGGGACGTAATTGGCCAATGTTTAAAACTATTAGAACAAAATTAACAAAATTTTAAACTTTGGACTGAAGTGGCGAAAGTGGCAAACCACATGGACGAAAATGGCCATTAACTCCTATATGTTATATAATAATATGATATATTATCTATTTAACCTTTTATCAATGAAATAGTTTTTTTATGATTGACCCATTTACTTGGGGGCATGTATCACCTGAAAGATGCAATTGTTGAGGGAGGGGTCCCATTTGACAAAGCTCATGGGGTAAATGCATTTGAGTATACTACAAAAGACAACAGATTCAATGAGGTATTTAACAAGTGCATGTATGACAACACAAGAATAGTGATGAAGATGATTCTTGAGAAGTACAAGGGATTTGAAGGGATCAAAGAGTTGGTAGATGTAGGTGGTGGTTTAGGTGCTAATCTTGAGCTTATTGTTTCTAAGTACCCTGATATTAAGGGGATCAACTTTGACCTGCCTCATGTTATTAAGGACACACCTCCTTATCAAGGTATGTGTTCAATTTCATAAACAGATACACATTCATTGTATCATGTATCATTAACAAACCGTAACCGGTCATAGGTGACCTAGGTTATGTTATACATAATCAATTACAACCTGTAGCGTCAACATTGATCGCATGTACGTGGATAATCTGTTTTTTTTGTATCTATATGATTTTACTTTGTTTTGTGAAGAAAGTGGTCCTAAGTCCTAACTTGTCTTGAATTTTATATTTGTATACTAGATTAGTTACCCGTGTAGCACACGGGTTGAAATAAATAAATTTATTTAAATAATAATATAATGTCAAATACAAAAAATATGTTCAACAGATATAAAGATATATTATACGATAAAATAAATTATACATTACACAATATGAAAATAAAAGGATAGAAAATCCATTAATCTCTAATATTTCTTTGTACACAATATGATACGATCCAGGAGACCCGACCCGTAACTGACCCGGGGCTTGACCCAGTAGCAACTCAGCCGAATAAGAAGGAAGAAGGAGTCAAGGCAGTTAAATTTGTTTTTCCATGTTGCATTTAGTTATTTATGTTCTTTTCCATGTTTCATGCATTAAGTAGGCTAGTGGGGTAACCACCTGCACGTTGTTTCTTTAGGCTTAAGTTTAGGTATTGTTAGTTTCAACTTTCCTTTATATATTATAATGTTCTGCATTGAAGAACATATTAGAGTAAATTGTTCCAAATCCTTTGTTTGTCTTCTTTCTTGGAGTTTTGCCTACTCTAAAGGCAACCCATCACAATATTTATAGTTTTACTTGTTACTTTACATCCTATATCAAAATTTAGTAGTTTAACATTGTTTATGATTTTAACTCTAGATAATGCAACTCATAACTGGCCACGAGTTAAAATAATTTGCTTAAAAAATAAATGAACCATCTATAGTGACTGACCTTAGTTTTATCAATCTTAATTGCAAAACACAAAATAAAGTGAAAATTTCGTTTTTTGAAATTAAGCATTTCATCTAAAGGTGTAGAAAATTTCTTTTTAAGAATAAAAATGTGAGTTTCAGTATTACTTCTGGATATGAATTTCGCTTTTATAACACAGTTATCATATTGTATTTTCACATGTATTTTGGTTTCATTGCGTAGACCATTTAACCATCATCACTTCAACATCATCATTAAGGACTAATCTATAACTTGACAACCTTAGATTTTGAGGTCATTTAAAACATCAAGAGATATATAGTTTCTTGTAATGTATCGTTATATGTATGATAGATACCATAACAAACATTTGCTAATTTCTTGAATGACCTCATTTTTTGGTGCAAGTATAACTCGTTCACTAAAGAAATCTATATATTTGAAATGTTTAATAATTGAAGGATATATAAAGTCAATTTATCATCTGATTAACAATGTGTTAATGTCTAACATTTGTATATCTGTGGTAAGAAGTTGATTTATCCATCTAAAAAACCAAAACATGTAGTCTAGTATTTATATATTTTTGTAGATTTTTAAGATGATAAACTTAACATAAACAATGAGTTGATTAAAAAGTAAATTAAAAAAAGAAGTTGTAAGTGACTCTTTTTTTAAACCTACCTGTGGGCCGAAATTCATTCAAACTATAAATTGTTTTAACCTGAATCATGCTTGATACTTTAATCATTTATAAAAACCCGCTCATTTTAATTAACATCAACATTGAGAATACATCAACAATGAATTTAAGGGTTGAAAGATAAAAAAAACTTGTAATTTAGTAAATATTATATATATTTAATAAGTTAAAATTTATTAAAATTTAAATTTTAAATTAATTTTGTCTCTTCATCCAATAATACCATTTCATATAAAATCTCAATATTAATTAACTAATATAATATATTTAAAACCTTACTTTTTGAAATCATTATTCAAAATTAACATGAAAATTAGTTACTTATAAAAAGTTAATATTAATAACTAATTAGGAAAGAATTATTAAAAAGGGAGAATGAAAGATTGAAAAAAATATAAAAATAAAATTATTAATAAGAAAGAGAAATTGTATTTAATATGAGTGAGAGGAGGGAAAATTTTGTAAAGATCACCATGGTGATAACATGTGACACCTAGAAAGCTTTGTTTATTATGTAGTATAAATATATGTATATGTATATGATTTTTCTTTGTTTCTCGAAGAAAGTGTTCCTGATTTCTAATGTGAAACAATTATTGGATTATCAAAGCAAACATGAATTTTTGTATAATGAATTATTGTTTTTCTATCAAACTCATATGCAATTTCCTTATCAAGAATAAGCTAGGCATTTTTGTTTATCATGGACTTAAAGATGAATAAGCATATTTTGCTAGTATATGCATATAACTAAACTTTGACATCCCAAACTCATATGCAATTTATATATTGTTGTTGTAGTTTAGTTATATACATTGTTACTAAAAACGGTGATATAATTCGTTAAGTTTGCTACGAGTTGGAAGTAATTTGTTTTCTTACAATTCAGTCGGAGTTGTTACCGATGGTCCTAGTTTGTTGGGATATATTCCTTTTATCAAAGGATTTAATGATGGTTGATTCTCTTGACTAGGTGTGGAACATGTTGGAGGAGATATGTTCCAAAGTGTTCCTAAAAGAGATGTTATTTTCATGAAGGTTGGCACATCAACCTTTTTAAGATAATCTTTGTTTAAATAATAATCTTTTTTGTTAATTAACTTCAATGATTTATTTTTTTAGTGGATACTTCATGATTGGGGTGACACTAATTGCCTCAGGCTTCTAAAGAACTGTTGGGCGGCGTTGTCGGATTGTGGTAAGGTGGTGGTGGTGGAAGCAGTCATTCCCGACCCTGAAAGTGATATAAGTTGTAGTGATGAAGCTTCTAAGAGCGTCATCGGTAGAGATATGATAATGTTGATTGCTAACCCTGGCGGCAAAGAGCGAACCGTAAAAGAATTCAACGTGTTAGCCAAAGAGGCTGGATTCACTCCTATGAAAATTGTCTTTAGGGTCTCCAACTTTTGCGTCATGGAATTTTACAAGAATATCAAGCTTATATTTTGAATGTAATGACTATGTAAGAGGATTTGAAGTTTGGACTTAATATTTAAGTTCATTCTATATGACAATAAATAAAAACATTGCCTTCAATACAAATAAAAGTCCATTTAATTACGACACACATTTTTAGTGGCATTTAGATTTTGTGCCACTAATTTAGATTTTTAATGGCACTTAACAAATTTTTAGTGACACTTAGTTTTAGTGCTACTAATTT
This sequence comes from Bidens hawaiensis, assembly GCF_021521415.1. Taxonomy (NCBI): domain Eukaryota; kingdom Viridiplantae; phylum Streptophyta; class Magnoliopsida; order Asterales; family Asteraceae; genus Bidens; species Bidens hawaiensis. The sequence goes on along the minus strand of NW_027497198.1, from coordinate 49,651 downwards.
ATAAATTTAGTGACACTTTGCGTATGCCACTAAAAATCTAGTGTCACATATTTTTAGTGACATTTAGCTTTTGTGCCACTAATTTAGGTTATTTAGTGACACTTTGTGTATGCCATATTTGCTTCACACAAAATTTTAGTGATACTTAGTTTTTGTGCCACTAATTTATGATTTAGTGGGACTTTGCGTATGCCACTAAAATTCTAGCGTCACACGTTTTTAATGACATTTAGCTTTTGTGCCACTAATTTAGTTTTTTAATGGCACTTTGTTTATGTCATATTTGCTTAGCTCAAAATTTTAGTGACACTTAGTTTTAGTGCCGCTAATTTATGATTTTAGTGCCATTTTACGTATGACACTAAAATCTTGTGGCACACGTTTATAAAAGCATTTAGCTTTTGTGCCACTTTTTATTGGCACTTTATGTATGTCTTCTTTGCTTATAACACATTTTTAGTGTGACTTAGCACCAATCTATGATTTTAGTGGCACTTTGCGTATGCCATTAAAAACTAGTGGTACATGTGTTTAATGATATTTACCTTTATGCCACTAATTTAGGGTTCTAAGGGCATTTTTCGTATGCCACTAAAATCTAGTGGTACACACTTTTGATGGCATTTAGCCTTTATGCCACTAATTTAGGTTTTTACGCATGCCACTAAAAATCTAGTGACACGTTTTTAATGAAATTTAGCTTTTATGCCATTGAGTTTAATTGAAGACGATGCGAGTGTGCCATATTAAATTTTCGTCAAAACCTTGATGTCGACTAAAAGTTAACCAACGTAAATATGAATTATTTAATGTGAAAAACCGAGGAATGACGACCATTCTCCTCTTACTAGTCAAGATTTTGTCAAGAGAATTTTTTTTAATTCTTTTATAATGTAAAGGCTGTATAAAACCTGAATGTAAGTAGTTTACAAATGATATGCACTTTAAAGTAATCTAGAAAGGGTTCGGAAAGAGGGTCAAGTTAATGACTTTCCGTTTGTTATTCCATTTACCTGAACAAAATAACAAGGGGGCTTCGACCAAGGTACCAATCAATTGGGATACAAGGGGCTTCCACCAACTCAGTTGCGTCTACGGTGTCTAACTTTTTTGTGTATTTTATACTAGGGATGAGCAAATTGATACCGGTACCGGCACCAAAATCGGTACCGATTTGGTACCGAATCTGTACCAAAGTTTTGAGTTTCGGTACCGGTACGGTATGTGACCGGTATTTTACGAATTTTTACCTTCAATACCGTCCCGGTCACGTACCGGTACCGAACCGAATATGTTAGGACCAGGACCGGTCGGTACCAGTACGGTCCCGATCTGATCACTATTTTATACCATGTCAATAACAAAGAAAAAAAATCTGTACCTCCTCGTTGGAACCTGCCCCAAGTTGCAGCATAGGTCTGTTTTCTCTGCTTAATTGCTTAAACCTGCACTTTTCTTTTCATAGGTTGACATTTTTATTCCTAATGATGCATCTCCAATTCTCCCTCCCGATCGCAGAAACCCTAGTTTTCAATCTATCGTTTACATCTCCGTTCTGCATCTTCATAACTCCATCCTTGCTGCAGCTCCCGTTCTGCATCTTCATAACTCCGGCGATCCTTCGATTATTAATCCACTGAATCTTCGATTTCTTCGTCACCGAAGGTAATCAATCGTCTTCAATTCATCGAATTCACTTAGAATTTGACCTAATTTCATTTAGAAGTTGCAGTCTATCAGTTTCAGACTGAGACAGAACAAGTTTGACCGCCGGTGACGGACCTCTGGATGACGACTGTTTCTCTATCTGCGGTATGTTAATATATGTTGGTTCATTTCCGTGCTTGAGTAGAAATTAGGTAAACATTTGGATTATTTTGCTGCTAGGTTTTCATTGATGTATTTTACTATTTGTACCTTGTTTGTTGCTAGCTGGTATATAACTTGTAGGAAAAAAAAAGATCTAGGTTATTTCTGCTCTTTGTGATTTACTTATAAGCACACAAATAGTTGATCAAGAGATAAGTATCATTGTTAAGAGTAAATTGCTTATTTTAAGAGTTCCTGAAGATATGTGTTATTTTCAGTTTATATCAAGTTGTTATATGAATGTACACATTGTGAGTATTAAATTTCACAATCTTATATAATTTCACAATATGCAGAAGTTATTAAAAGTTCATAGTGTTAGTGTGTTGGTGCTTGAAATTTTGTCAAGATGTATAAAAGGAAATTTTGAGTTGAGAAGTTTGAACCAATGTATACCTCTTAAGGAGCTTTTTACTTAATAATATCACATAACTTGATATTGTTTATAGGCTAGCATACTCAAGGCTTATTTATAATCTTTTCATAATTGGTTACATTTATAACTAGAATAGAGTTCCATTAGTAATATTTTGATTTGAGATGTGGTTTTGAATTTCAGTTTAAATATGGACGCAGATGTTGTGGCTAGCAACCTGCTTGATAAGTGCATGAAAATGGAATAATTGACAATGATGTTGGCTTTGGTCAAATATCGTAAACCACTATAAACTTTGTTGTATATAACTGAATCATTGTGTTTGATATTTATGATTTCACTGAAATGCAGCATGTAGAAAAAAAGCTTGAACCATTGGAGACTAATGTACCGGCCAGATGGGCCATCATCCTGAGAGAAACACAAACTAAAAGATCAGGTATGTTTAGTATCTTTAGCCTCCACTTTTGATTCAGTTACTTATGAATGAGCCTTTTGTAATTTAGGTTTAATAAAACAATTAGCTTTTAAAAAAATAACATAATTTTTATAATCATACATGACGTACTAACAGTGCAGAATTTTGTAACCAAGAGTGATTGGATCATAACCAATCCTAGTTGTATTGAATGTACTCAACAAAATTTCTTTATTTTGTATGCATGAGTTTATTACATGCGGGCCAACAACATGACTACATATGAACATTCAAGCAGTAAGGCTAGACCTTTGAATACCTTCAAAATAGTTCTAACAAATAAATTCAAATAACTCAAATAATATGTGAATGATTATGATTTTGTGTAATGAATGTACAGGTAGCGCAATATTCAAATGAAGTTGGCAATGATCAAAACCTTTCCAATGACGTTGATCAGTTATTGTTTTAGGTACCACTTTTGTCATAAATTTATTAGTTTATACTAGCTTCAGTTAAGTCAATGAAATCAAACATTGGCATGAGTGTTAATATATTAAACAGGTTTGGTTTTTCTTTTTTTTTTTTTTAAATATATATGAAATTGAATTGATTTGTTATCCTGTTTAAAACTGTTATTTACCATACACTTGAAACTGACCAACCTCAGTTTAATGCATGCAGGTGGGTATTACGTGCGGCCCTGCTTGCAGTGTGACCCTTTTTAATGATTCACAATATGGATAAATGGTGCATTCGCCAAACATGTTAACCTGATGCGTCGAGATTGCTATACATCGCTATACATATATCTCGCTTATATTTGATCTACAAACAGCGCCCGCAAGTAGTTAATATTATTAATATGTAAGTATTCTCTTTGGGATACTTAAATTCTTTTTTTTTCTTGCATATTATTTTAATGTTATGTGATATACATATATAGAGAGAGAGAGATAGAGAGATAGAGAGATAGATAGATAGTATGGGTAGATATGGATAGACACGAGGCTACATATCATGTTTCTGTTGTATGTGCAGTTTCATGATATATCTTCACATATATGATCATATATGGTTCTCATTTCTGAAAAAAAAATAAAGAACCTAGACCTGAATTTGCAGCAATAACTGCTACCGTGCCTATAGATGTTGAGATATTTATTCACATATATGATCATATGTGGCTCTCTCATTTCTGAGAAGATCCTCATATGAACCGGTGGATGACATCAACTTTGGCCATATTTCATCCTAAAGTCAATGGATTCAATTTAGTAAGCTATGTAATTGGTTGGTGCAACTTGAATTTGCTACCTAATAGTGTTCATATTGTTTGCATTTTGAAAAGTCTTAATTTTTTTATTTTTTATTAGGTACCTAACATGAAGATTGAAGACTATGAAAGAGATTCATGAACGCAATGACATTTTTAGTTTTTATTAAGATATTTGTTTGTTTTCCTTTTTATATATTTGATGTTTAGACTTGAGATTTGGCATTTGGTATATATTTGAAAGATGATCAAACTATTAAGTACGGTGAAGATATTATGCTTTCTATATTTTAGGGTATTTATATTAATGTGATTTAGACATCTATAGTGGTGTTAAAAGTGTGGTGAAAAAGTGCCACTAAAATCTAATGGTTTATCAAATAAAAAAGTGTCGCTAAGAGTTTAATAGTTTGTAGTGGCAAACAAGAAAAAGTGCCATTAAAGCCCGGAAGTTTGAATGGCAACGGAAAAAGTGTCACTAAGCCCGTAAGCTTATAGTGGCATACGAAAAAAGTGCCACAATAGCCCAGAAAGTTTGTAGTGGCAAACGAAAAAAAGTGCCATTAAAGTCCAAAGTGGCAGACGAAAAAAGTGCCACTAAAAGTCGAAAAAGCTTTAGTGGCAAGCGAAAAAAGTGCCACTAAAACTTCAAAAGTTTGAGTGGCACTAAAACTTCAAAAGTTTGAGTGGCAAACGATAAAAGTGCCACTAAAAGGCTTTAGTGGGAGCACTTCTAGTGCCACTTTTTTTGTGTGCCACTCATTCCAACAATGTTCTTTAGTGGCACTTTTGTGGTTTATTGTGACACTATTTGTGTGCCATTAAATGGCTTTTTGTTTGTATCTTCATCTCTGTTAGGGTGACCAAATTAATGAGTTCGATTTGAAATGAGTAAAGTTTAAAACCTTTTGGCAGAGTTGGGATTAAGCTAATTTGAAAGTTATCAATCTTTATAAATACAAATTGTCTACAAAGACTTATTACAGAGAATTACATTAAGTGAGAGTGGGCTATATATGTCTCGCTAACATAACACGCGCGTGCACACAAAAAAAACCCGTAAATGGAACCGATAAGTGCAACAAACAACAGTATGTTAGTTGTTAGTTATTTGACCTAAACTTTTGGTGTGTTCTATAGAAAGATGAAGAGACTAAGAGAGGGTTGATCTTGAGTGGGCTTTAATTTGCAAGAGTTTTTGTTGGACCACAGCTTTATAAGCCACAAAACAAAAGCCTCGAACTTCACGTAGTGGTGAAAAAAAACCCAAATTCAGAATTGGACCACAAAAAAAAAATCGAAACCGGTTTATATCGGATTTTTACTACTCGAGCCCATACCCGACCCAACCTGTATGGTACGGATAGGGTATGCATTTCAATACGAAAACCTTTACCATAAACCAGACCCGATTTGTACCCAGTATTACTGAAAACTGGAATCGGTTCCATACCTGGTATCCGGGAATCATTATTTCAAATACTCGATCTATACCCGAAGTTACCCAAAAAATACATGAACGCCACAAAAATACTCCATAAAAGTGCAGACCCTTAAAAACTCAATCTATACCCGAAAAATACCCTAAAAACCTGAATATAGGGTTTCTTTCAATACCCGAAAATAAAGTACTCAAATACCCGGTTCTATACTTGACCCGAACACGGTTTATAGCATATGGTTTTTAGATGAATGGTCGAACCTCTATATTATGGAAAAAAAGAATGTTTGCTTGGTTACAGAAAGACTGCAGTGAGAGCGCCATAGTTGGCGTCTTGAAAGGTACCATTTTATGGGTCCGTTAGATGAAAATTGTACTCGGGAGTTGACAGAACTACAAGAGGCGATGTCGGGTTTGCAATTACGGAATGGGATCGTGGATCAATGGACCTGGACCAACAGAGAAGTTGATTGTTTCATCGTCAAAGCTGTGAGACAACTTATGCAGAAAAACCGACAGATTGGTTCAGTATTTGTGCCGAGATGGGTGAACTAGATTCCTTTGAAATGCATGATTTTAGCTTGGAGGGCGGGCATGGGTCGGCTTCCGGTTAAAACCGAGTTGATTAAAAGACACATTCATGTTGGTTCAACGCAATGTTCTTTATGCGAGTGGGGTGAAGAGTCGGTGGATCATCTTTATTCGAGTTGTATAGCTGCACATGAGGTTTGGAATGCCATTGGTTTCTGGTGCGGGTTAAATCCCATTTTTGCCTTTGATGTTCGAGACCTTCTGGAAGCGCATAAAATGGTGACAGGTAGCAAGTGGAGGAAAAACATGGTTCATGGAATTATCATTATTGCTTGTTGGTGTATCTGGCGTGCAAGACACGAAAAGATCTTTAGGGATACGAGAACACCTAGATTTTTTCTGTAATATTAAATGCTTATCCCTTTTTTTGTGTCAAAATAGAACAAAATTTAAGGTATTGTCTTGGAATGAATGTTGTAAATCTCCTATATACATGTAATTTTCTGACGGACCTCGCTTTGAGGCCCTAGTTTGGGGTGTGATGAATGAAGCTTAATTTTCAAAAAAAAAAAAAAAGATTAATATACTGAGCTAAATGAAAACGGATACGTCAAGTTGTTAATAATAGACCTAAAGAAAGTGGTGCGTTACCAGTTTTGTACATTTTGCCCTTGGCATCCGTCTTTCTATAACATGAAATACGTGTAATGAATATTTTTGTTAAATGAAGCAGTTAGTTAATTATGAAGATAACGTGTAAATTAAAATATTGTCGTGTGACTCTTCTTTCGTGACTCTTTTTCTATCAACCGAACAAAATGTCACATTTTGATTCATTATCTAAAAGGCTAAAACAAGTCATTGTGAGTTGAGTTTTATTTCAAACACGTCAAATCAAAACAAGACAGGCTGAAAGTAAGCTCCTTAATCGTTTTTTTTATAGAGAAAATATTGATCCTTTTATATATAACACAAACCGAACTACATCTGGATAATGAGTAAACGAGCAACAAGCTGCGCCGCTATTCCCTTGTGAATCGCAAAGCCTATTCTACTAAATATAAATCCTTGGTTCCTCGGGCTCTGCGAGTCACTGTGGACCACCTTCTGCACCCGCTCCAAGAAGCGAACCGTCTCGGGAGCTAGGGATCCAAAAGTGTCGAAGACAAATGTGGCAAAAAAATTTTAAATCTTCTATTTAACTGATTATTTTAAACTATTTATTGCTTTTATGCTAGTGGTATCCATTATGGGGAGTCATGACTCATGACTATTGACAAGGATTAAACGGTTTATTAATGATTTTTTAATCATCGTAAATTAAAACCAAACATATGGCCACTGAAATCTAATCAAATCAAGTTGTTACCAACAATTTGTGTTCTATTCGGTTTCCTAGTTTGAGTTTGGTTAGTCAAAATTTAGCTTACCTGTCTAAGTATCTCACGCGCAACTATAAAACACCCGCTACATAAAACTTAACAAGTTATATGAATTTTCATGTCAAATATATACCTTTCTACTTCAAAATTGTTGTAAATCCTAATTAGTGATGGACCCATAAAATTTTCTCACAAGTCAAAAAATTTCTCGATTGACTATCGCTATATACTCAAAGGCCGTAGAGATTTTTATACTATAATAATACAAAAAAAAAATCACAGGGAACAACCGACCTCCATACCACAATAGTAGACTCACTTCTAATCCTAGCATTAGTTTCATAAAAAAAACTTTACACTTCATAAAGATACCTAGCAATTTTTGTTTAAATCACAAAACAAGCTGATCAGTATGGTTTTTTAAACATTTACAACTCGATCTACCAATTTAGAGAACAAAAAAAAATGACTTTGAAAGACTACCGACAGTGTTACAAAAATTATGACTATTCGCTGATTAATCTCTAATTAACCACTTTAGACAGCCTCACCAATTTGAACTGAACCATAAACAATTGTAGACAATCTCATTTCACGTGGTGATATATATATATATATATATATTAATATATATATATTATTAATTGTTCAAATAAAAATAAAGAGTTTCCTAAGAATAGTAAGAACCAATAGGTTTTTGACATGTGGCATTACAACTTATGGTGAAAGAACTATTCTAGGAAACTATGTCTGTTATAATGGTAAAAGAGTAATTCTAGGAAACTATGGCGGTTTTTGATAATTTTAAATCTCAACCATTGATTGGTATGATCCAATGGCTATGATTTATTCCTAGTCTTTCTAGGAAACAACTTGTTTTCAGGATAGCCCTCCCCTATATATATATATATATACTAGTTTTAAAGCTCGTGTAACACACGTGATGATCTAAATAATTAAGTTACAAATAAAGCAATACATCATGTATATAGAAAAATGTATTACATCTATGCTTGTAACATCATACATAAAATGATTTTATTTATGATAGAAAATGATTTTTTTTCCAAAAAAAGAACTTAATAAAAAAATAATGCACGTCCAAAAACATACCCAAGAACAATCTATCTATTGAAAATTTATTCTCGATATCATATATGTATAAGTGAAAGAAATTTGGTTATGAACTAATTTCGGAGAATACTTCTCATATAATAATAGTTTTGAACTACATCATGAAAAAGATTTGGATAGGTTTGAGGGGCTTCTCGACTTTGTAAAGTGACAAAAATCAAATAACAGGTTAACCTGTTCAATTTTGTGAATGTTTTGCTTCACTTAAGCATAGTTTTGTTTGACATGCTTCACATACAACATTCTGATCAGTATTCAAGAAAAAGTCAATGCTGACACAAATGTTTCTACTTTGATAAAAGTTAGAAGCATTGATAGGCCTGAGGTGGCATGTCGGAAGTGTTTGTCATCTTTTTTTTTAAATTTTAATAGTCATGAGAAAAATACTCAATGTGCAAAATCCCAGATCTTTTGACTATTTCCAAAAGCGTCCTTAAAAATAAATTCAAAACTCAATCACATTTAAAATTCTAACTTTCATTTGTTTTACATTATCAAGTCAAAACTTTGAACCCGTAATAAGTTTGACAACAAATCTATTTGCATTCTCAAATTTGTAAAAATATTCAGATTATCCTTTTTTTACCCGTAACAAATTTGAGCCAAATGTAGTTAATGTGTACCAAATGATCTATTGGCCAATTTTTAACCCGTAATAATCAAATTTAAGTTACGCAAAAAAAACCGAAGCAATTCTTGATAAAAAAAACCCTATAAACTAAATATGATAAACTTTATTATATTTGAAAGTGATCGGTATATACTATCTTTACAATTTAACACATATGTTTATATTTATATTTAAATAGATAGATTTAAATCATATATTTATAATTTATAAAATTATATGACAATGTACAAAAAAACCAATAAAGAAATGGATTAATTTTTTAAAAATGGATCAACTTTTGAGCATATATATTTATAATTTAATGATTAATAAAATTACTTCGTAAATTGAAACCATATCAGAGCATTTTTTGTTTATTTTATTTACAATCTTCAACAACATACATATTATAGTATGTTAATGATAACATTTAAAATTATATTCTTTTCAATATTTAACAGACGGTTTGTTTTTAAATTTTTGGATTTTACCAAGTATGTTGTGATATACATTCTAACAATGTATAGTAGTATAATATATAAATATTTATTTTTATAAAACTGTATATATATATAATATAAATAGAGTTGAAAAAAATTGAATAATTTAATCATGTTATAGATATAATATAAATGAAGGGTAACATATTAGTTTTGGAGGGAATGGTTGAGATTGGTAGTTTTTAAACTACCAAATAGTTTCATAAGATTAAGGGTTTATGCTACATAGTTTCTTAACTCTAAAATCAGCGTCAATGTGATTTGGAGAATCATTTCCATTAGAAGTGGCTCTAGGCCTTTTCTTTACAAGTTTGGAATTGATCTACATGCAGCCTGTGTAATTGAGCTCCCTTCTATGTTCTTGGGATGGGGGTGTCATCGAGCCTTTCGAGCCGATATGCACCTGGTTCGGAATCTCGTTGTTTACGCAGTATGTAGTCTCCAACATTGAAGCTGCAGTTTCATCCGTGTTTTCCCCAACTGGGGTTCTACACGCATTAGCCTGCTTAGCGTCCATTACGCTACGAGGTGAGTGAGTTTCCCATTTCTGACGAATGCTTCGACGACGTCCTTCAAGGATATGCATTCATCCGTGGTATGGCCTTTTGTCCTGTGGAAGTCACAGGATTTGCTCTGATCAGCGTTGTGACGCTGTCGGATTATTGGAGCCTTGGGCCATGGGAGCCTCTCGGTGGCAAATATTTCGGTGACGCTTTTGGTGAGTGGCGTCCATCTGGAGTTCCGGTTCGACGACTGCATGTTATCCCTTCCGCCTAACCGAGGGTGCGAGCCGGATGAGGTGTCAAAGTTTACCCTTGACTGCCAAATACCAAGCTTCCTCTTTTTGTTTTTTCGGGCGGTAAGGACGTTGTTTTCTCTTGTTTTTTGAGTGTAGAGGTTTGTGCTCTGGGGAAGATCTCTACCCAGTTGCTTTTCCGTTTCCGCGAAGCGTTTAGCTGCTGTCATGATGGCATCCCACGTGGATGGCATGCCATCTTTACCCGTTAAGGTGCGGATGAGCTCTGGGTCTTCCGCGCCCTGGATGAAAGCAGCGCGAACAAGATCTTCGCTAACAGTGCCCAGACTTAGCTTCTTTGAATTGAAGCGTGTGATGAAGTTTAGTAAAGACTCATCTTCCTCTCGGATGTAGTTGAGGATCGTCCATTGCTCTTCAGTATACTTTCTTTGTTGACTGAAGTGTTGGCTGAACTTTTGCTGGAAGTCTGCCCAATCGTAGATGTGATGGACCGGTAGACGGTCGAACCACGCTCTGGCTGCCCCAACAAGCGTCATTTGGACCATGTAACACCACGTGGGTTCCGTCCAATTGCTGACGGTTGCCCCCGCTATGAATCTGTTCAAATGATCGTCTGGGTCAGATATACCATCATATGTGCTTATGTTAGACATTTGTTTGGCACTTTTCGGGGCAATTGCTTCCGCAATGTCCCTTGCAAATTTGGACGTTCCCGCATTTGCAACAGTTGGTCTGAAGGTTTTAGAGAAGTCACGTGGGTTTCCACCCGCGTTTTTTGGTTTAAATGTTTCTCCAAAATTTCTTCTGTGGAAATCTGCTTGTTTACGCTTCCCTTTCGCCCTATGGCGCGGGTTTGCGTCACTGTCAGATTCTTCCCAATCTTTATCATACTCGCACTCATTACTCATGTTGAGCTGTTGTCGAGTGCTTCCGATTTCGTCAGCCTGTTGGAGTGAACGTAAGCGTTCATCCAACTCAGCTTGGAATTCCTTCTGACGTGCTTCCGCCCACGCTTTAACTTGATCAAGTGTTTGGCGGGGGAGCCTCGTCTGTTGTCTCTCCAACTGGGTATCGGTGAATCCCAGGGGAGGATTATTTACTGCACTTGCCCCGGCTTGGGTAACCGGGGTAGTGTTCGTAAAAATTGTGTACTCGCCGGTGTTCCCCCCAGTAGCTGGGGTTGTGGTTACCGGGGTTTCTTGGTCACTCGCTGGCCTTGGCACCGGAGTAACCTTAACCATCTTTCCAGAGGTTTTGAAAAAACTGAGAAAATTAGTTCTAGCTTTTATGCACGGATGGCGCCAATGAAGAAACACTAAGTGACCCCGGCAGATTACGGATAATCCTAGGGTCAAGTAGATGTTTCCCACGAGGGTTAGGTCCGGCAAAGATGGTTATTCTTCTGATGACCTGCAAAACAGACACCGTGAGCTCGTCACTGAGAAGGGGGGGGGGGGTACCTCCTTGTGACCACCCTCCGGCGTGAGAATCAGACTAGATTGCTCTGAATATAAATGTATATTAAGAGAAATAGCTAGAGCAGATAAGATATGTGATGGTATAAGATAGTATGATACCGTTCCAAGGTGTTGGAGTATTTATAGCCGAAGGTAGGTTTCCAAGCAGGTACAGCCAGCTGTATAATATTCCTTTTCTACCAACTGTGGGCTACGCACGTGCCGTGCTGGTGGTTGGTGGGTAGGCAGCGGCTGATAGTGACATGGCCGGCTGTGTACTATTCCTTTTCCACCAGCTGCAGGCTATGTACGTGCCACGATGAGGGTTGGTGAGTAGGCAGCGGCTGATAGTGACATTAAGTACTAGAGCGTGCTGCTCGTCGTACTGTTGTCAGTGAGCTGTCACCCTGTGATTGGTTCATGGGCTGCTTTGGTCAGATCTTGTCTATTTTGTCAATACCTTGGCAGTATAGTACAAAAGATCCTCCAGAAGCGTACGGACTGGCTCATTTGGGCGGGAGTATCTCCGCCTTGCTCATTCATTCTTCAGGTGACATTACTGAATTATTGAGAGTTAGTGCCTTGTGCATGTAGCCTTGCTATTAGTGCGGGTAGCCTTCCCTGATGGCTTGTATCCGCAGCTGCGGGAACAGGCGGGGTACTTCACCATTGGGAGGCTTTTCCTGCGGGAACAACTTGCGTACTTCGCGTAAGGTCTTCATCTCTCTGAGCATGGTGGGTCCTGCGGAACCAGTTGGTCTTTGCGCAGACGTCCCTCTTCAAGGTGAGTCTTGCGGGTCCAACTGGGCTCTGCTGGGACCTACCTCTTCAGGTGACCAAATTAATGAGTAAAGGTTATAAGCTTTTGGTAGAGTTGGGATTAGGCTAATGTGAAAGTTACTTCTTATATTGTATTATCTGGTTTATAAAGATATCAAACTTTATAAATAGAGATTGTCTACAAATACTTATTATAGAGAATTACATTAAGTGGGAGTGCGCTATATGTATCACTAACATAACACACGCTCGCACGAAAATAAATAAAAATAAAAATAAAAATAAATAAATAACCCTAAATGGAACTGACAAGTGCAACAAACTACGGTATAACCTTCGTAAATTAATAATGTTGGGACCGAGTATTTTATCAACTTAGTGAGACATTATTATATCGATAAACTAATATTTTTTTAATTTAAAGAGCTTTTATGTATGACCATTAAATTTTCCAAGTGAAATATACATTCACAAATTAATTGAATTTGTTAAGTTTATTGTTTTTGAATAACTAAAAAGTTAGTTCATTGAACCAAAAAAATAAATTACAAAAACAACTTTCAAGACGCATTTCTTCTTCATGTACATTAAACATGGTTAGAAACTGATCACTATAATATGTCCGTTGAAAATTTTTGATATCACATCAACTATGGCTCATAAACTAAAAGGTGTTTAAAAACAACCATGACCAATCAACAACGAAAACTATTATGCAAGTATAAGAGAGATCACTAAAGATGCACTCAACAAGATTTGGAATCTTGTAGTAATAGTTAATTTATAGTTTCATCGGGACCAATATATATACACTAGGATTTCAAAAAAGTTGTTATTTAATTTTTTGTCTATTGTGGGCCAATTTTGCATTGGTCCCAAGTTGGAACTAAACAAATTATTAATTTTATTAAGGATACTAATTTATCGAGTAATAATTTATATAGGTATGCGAAATATGTGACGTCCCTAAACTTTTGGCGTGTTAGTGCTGTACTAAAGAAAGATGAAGAGAGAGTTGATCTTGAGTGGGCTTTTATATGCAAGAGTTTTTGTTGGACCGCAACTTTATAAGCCCAAAACAAAGCAAAGCCTCGAGGCTCTAACTCACAAGTTGAAAATCCAGATTTCTCAAATGTCTTAGGAAATGAAGCGCATAATATAAGCAATTCCAAACACCTTATTATTTTTTAAATAGTTTATAAGTTACTAGGTTAAAAACCCGTGTGTTACACGGGTTGGAAATTAAAATGCTAAAATTCATATATTGTTTAGGGTCCTTAAAAATAAATATATCACTTTTTGACTTCTTAACGGGGTTTTTCCAATTGTTCATCTTTTAATTTCCCGGTTCTCGTTTTACTTTTCTTCAAAATAATCCCGATACATAATAAACTTTGGTTTCTCATTAGATATGAAGGTTGATAATGCTGATAAAAACATAAAATATATTTAAGAAACTTGTGTATCTTCCTACTTAAATATACAATAACATCGTAAGTTAAAAAATGTTATATTTATACTTTGATTGGCTCATTTCTCTAAAATAAACCTAATGGCAATTTACCAATTCACCATAACACCTCAAGTAGATTTTACTTTCTTACCACAATTCACATATATAATAAAGGAACTAATTATCTTTATAAATACATTAGTTGTTCAATCGAACATACTCAACTTGTTATGACTTTATAACTACACCATTCGTTCAATCAAACATACTCGACTTGTATTGGCCCGTTAACTATGAAATGCCCTTTTTGGCCAATAACCCGTGAACTATGAAACAAACGATGCGAAAAAAATACTAAGATGGTTAGAGATGGTCAACCTAGTTGCATAAGCCGTAGTTGAATTAATCAAAAACAATACCTAGACAAGTTAATGCTACAATACAACAAAGACAGTAGAATTCAGCTTTCCCTGCAAATATACATCAAACCAATCATAATAAATTACAACTTATGTTTTTGCATATACATATATAAAATATTATGTGTGGAAAATAAAATTACTCATTACTCCTCAAAAGAAAGTAGGATGACTTGAAAGTCTTACCAACAATCACGCTTATGCAAAAATAATTTCATGTTAATATAAACTTGGTTCACATTGCAAAAAAATAACTTATTAGTTTGATTCATTAACCAAACGTCAAGATACTTTTCTACAATCATGTACTTTACAAAAATAATTTTAACTTAGTAATTCAAGAAAAGAAAACATAAGCACATCCAACGGCTATAGTTAATTATATGAACATGAGTCACTTAATATAAATCAAAACCTTCTTTTTGTCAAGAACTTTATTGTCAAAAAAGCTTAGATTCAGTAAAGCCATGAAGTTTTTCTCTCAAATTTTCCCAGTCTTCACAATTGAAAACTTCTGTCAACATAGTTTGAATACAGATCAATTGGAAGTTGTTAATTAATAAATTATCAAATAGAACAACAATTATTTTGAAAAATTGTTATATTGATTAGATAACTGTGCATATCTAGTCCGAAAAACCTAAAGTAAATATAATAAGTATAACTAATCCAAGTTTTCCATTCATATTAAGAAACTTTCAAAAATAAATAATATTTTAAAAAAAGGTATTTACCAGATAATTTCTAGGTGGATGGAGGATAACTCTAAATAAACTTGGCCATATTGATCGATAAAAAACATGTATCCGCGTATGATAGTAAGATTAAATTAAATTTCGTCATTCAAGTAGTTGGCTATTAAGTACATAGAACCAATTGATCTAGTAATTGAAGTAAAATTGAAGTAAAAACAAACTAATTTATGTTGCTTAATAAGTTTTTGAACAGACACATACACCCTATTTCAATAAGTTTTTGAAAAAGCCATCACATTTGAAAGTGTACATACAATAAGTGGATGCAAAGAGGAAAAAAATCTGGACAACGTAATCGAAGTATACAATTAATTGACATATGGAGGCGTTATCGAATAAATAATCGGATGTTATCATATTCAATCGGAAAATACATATTTGGGGTATTATTAGTGTTTGCATACAATCGGAATAGGGATTTTGGGGAAAATAAAGATTTGATAACCGGATGGAATAGGAATTGGGGTATAAATTTGCATACAATTGAAAATACAAAACGGAATAGGGATTTTGGGTACGAAATACATATTGTGGTATGAAAATAATATAAACATATACGGGTTTGAAACATACTCATTTAAAGATCTAGATTTTATGCGCAAACAATGTTGAACGGCGATTTATATCTCATTAGGGCTTTTTAAAGAATGTTTTAATTGTGTTAAGGAATGTTTTAATTAAAATGTTTTAATTAGAAAAATTATGAATTAAATGTTACAAGATAAGGGTGTCACTTGGCACAAAAATAAGTCAATTAAGTGCCATGTGGCACAAACATTATTTTTATTTCTTATAATAGTAGATAAGTTGGGGAAAATAAGCAATCCCAAACACTTCCTCGGTACAAATTTCGGTATTAAGAATCAAAGTTGTTGATGAGAATCAACTTTGTTTTCTATACAAAAAATGTTGTAACTGCATTGGTTATGAAACTTATAACCTAAGCTATCCCGACAATTCTAAAAGGATTGCAAAAGTTAATTGCATCTGTAAATCCCCTATATAACGAAATCATATGGTCTGATTTAATAAGTGAGTTTTCATGGTCGAATTTCACATTTTAGATCCTCTAAGTGAAATTTCTAACTTTTAATTAGAAATTTTATATAAACGAAATACTTTAATATGAAAGTCAAACAAAATCTAAAAATACTCAAAAGATTGAGTTTCCATATTGTCAAATGAACATAATCTTTTTAACTCGTAATACCGATTCATTTATTTGGAGTACTGAATACTGACCAGTCACTTTATATCACTTTCAGTATTATAAAAATCTCACTCAGATAATATATTAAAGTTTGTCTAATACTTTGATTGTTCCTTATCGAAACTAAATCTGAAAAATCAAAAAAAAAAACCCCATGTAAAAAAGACCCAAAGAGGTCCTAAACTCTGAAAATATGTTTTGAACAAATAACTTGTAAAAAATTAAATTATTAAATAAATACTCATTTTATTTTCCCAAAATCGAAACCCTGTTGTTTTTTGACAATCTTCACAAAATTTTAAATCACATTACCAATCAGAATTGTAACAATCAAAGTTTATTCGATTAATTTATGACACTAAGTTAGATAAACCGGATAAATTTTGATGAATTGAAACAATTGCATCATCGTATCAACTAAGTCAAACTTATGCCATGTTGTACAAAGTTATATAGAAATCTGAATAGAACTCATTAATTTCAAACCTTCAAACCAAAGTTATAAAATTTGAGAAGTCCTATTTCATAAATTGGATTTAATCAAAGAAACAAAAGGATATAATTAATTTATCGAAACCCATGTTTTTGTCTTAAAGTTGTCTAATATTTTGATTGTTCCCTATCGAAACTAAACATGAAAAATCAACAAAAAAAAACATGTAAAAAAGGACCCAAAGAGGTCCTAAATCCTGAAAATATGTTTTGAACAAATAACTTGTAAACAATAAATTAATAAATAAATACTCATTTTATTTTTCCAAAATCGAAACCCTGTTGTCTTTTGACAATCTGCACAAAATTTTAAATTACGTTACCAATCAGATATTTAACGATCAAAAGTTTATTTGATTGATTTATGACACATAGTTAGATACACATGATAAATTTTGATGAATTGAAACCATTACATCATCGTATCAACTTGGTCAAACTTAGGTCATGTTGTATAAAGTCATATAGAAATATGAATAGAACTCTTTAATTTCAAAACAAAATTATAAAATTTGAGAAGTCTCATATCATAAATTGGATTTAATCAAAGAAACAAAAGAATATAATTAATTTATCGAAACCATGTTTTTACCAACGAATCTCCTATGAATGTTTAATTTTTGTGTTGCTTTCGATAAATACCCATGCTGATAAATATCGATTGAAACACATGTACAAAAAAAATCAAACAACCCTTATAATTCTAATGTATAAAACAAATGCAAAAGCAGACGACAATTTAATTGAATATATATAGTCTAATTGCATTTATACTTTGAATTAGGGTATCATCGTGATAGAATTAGGGTTGAGGATTACATATGAATATGTATATAACAATAGAATCTGCAAATAGAATCTGTAATTTGAATATGCATAATGGAATTGCTTAAATTGAATATGTATAGTACAATCCAATTACATCAGAATACGATTAATGATTATCATCATGGAATTAACGTTGAGGATTACATATCAATTCCGATTGTCATCAAAGAATTATGGTTAAGGATTACCTTTAAAGTTGAAGACATCGATTACAAATAAATTTTGATTGAGAAGAGCATCGGCCAACAGAAATTTTTAGGTTTAAGTCTGAAGGATGGAAATGGGATTGCTTTTGACATAGTCTGATTGTTTACATAAAAAAAATGCCAAAATTTCATGTGCCAATTTAAAGAGATTTGATGAAAAGTATTTTTGTCACACCCCGACCAAAGGCGGCGGAACATGTCGGGGTGCAACGGATTGCTCAAGAACACTATGGTACTATTAAAGTGACGATATTACTAAACTCGTTTATTTCATTCAATAATCAGAAATACAACTTGTGTAACAACGTGAAAATTTCGAGTTCAAAGTATCAACTTTCCAAAGTCTAGGGACTAAAATTGCCAAATTTCAAAGTTGAAGGTTTAATTTGAAAACTCTGATTTCCTGACCCATCGCGCTATGCGATGAGTCAGAGGAGAGCCCCGTCGCGTATCGCGATGGGGTACCTGACACAACGTGACACGTGTGCCATGTGGCACACGGTGGCACTGGTTATCGCCACGTGTTACCACGTGGCAACACTGCTGCCACGTGTAGCGGTGCCTGCCACGTGTCAACACGTGGCAGGTCTACGCTGTGAGTCAGCAGACCTATATTGCGATACGCGATAGGTCTGCTGAGGAACCTATCGCGTATCGCGATAGGAACCAATTTCAAGTCTATAAATAGCAAGGTCCGGGCTTCACATTTTGCAGACCAAAACTCAGTTCACATCTCTCTCTATAACATCTCTCTAAGTCCCGACAATCATATAAACGATTTGCCTCGATAAGCGGGCCCCGATCTCTTGTTTGTGTACACCGTTTCCTCGAAGTTTGTGCCACCCTCCACCCCCAATCATCAAGAAGGCGTTGTTATGGCAATGAGTCCCGAAAGACGTGCCGACGTGTGTTGAAGTTGGCATATCAAAGTTGATCGAGAAAAGTAAAGCGGCGTCGGAGTGCTGCTCAATTCTCTAGGGTTTCTATACGCCACTTAAGGTTAGGCGTAATATCGAATTCAATATAATTTAATATTATATTCAAGGATTAAGCCTTAAGTCGAGGTTATACTCGATACCTCGATAAAAGAAAAATAAACATAACAAAGAAACGAATGAAACTATGATTATGAATATTATTGGATACATATATATATGTGTGTAAGTATATGTGTAAATATTCTTTGTTATGAAATATTATTTAATGAATAAAGAGTATTCTTAAATAATAAAGAAAATAATTACGTTTCTTTGAGAAGAAGAAACGTCGGGTTTCTAAATATAAACTAAAGGTTTATAAACTTACTTTTAAACTAAAGGTTTTTAAGTAAACAAAGAATTGAACTAAAGGTTCAATCGAGGATTGAGATATAAGACTAAAGGTCTTAAGCCGGATCGTGTATCCGACTAACAAATATTTATACTCGTACTATAGGTGCGAGATAAAGAAAGGGAAAGAACCTTTGACGGTGAGTGAAGCCGATCCTAAAGAGACAAGGTGAATACTCCCCCAAACTTTTATTTATTTAAAATGAGTCAAACATGTTATTTGAAATTGTTTACAAGGAACTATGTGTTCCTAAAACCGTTATAAATAAAGGGTATAAACCTAGCCCTCAGGCTGTGGTATACGTATGTCTGGATCCTTACATAGGTGGTACTATGCGATGTATGGGCATGATCGCACCACCCTTGGTCGTAGGACGCTCTCCTGCAGGGAGTACGACCTTATGTGTATATTTACGGGTACTTAACTAAGTCGAACGCTGCGGTGTTTGCTGAGGTGACCTAGCGTAGAGGCTCATATTTATAATGTGTTATTTGACTTTGTTATTCCTAAGCCACGTTGGGCCGAGGCAGGCGTAGTCTCGAGGGGTAATAAAGTAAAAGAGTTATTTTTGCGTCAGCGTGTTCACCAGCATTCGTTGCTGACGTATTTTCTTACATTTTACAGGTGAACAAAGCTAGAGCTTGGCATGACGAAGTACTAATATCCGATGGCTCGGATTCTTTTTGTGAACTTAATGTTTTAATGTGGTGGTTTGGTAAACATAAATAAATAACCTTTTGTTAACTTAAAACAGGTATTTACAATCCTGTCTTTTGAATATATTTAAATGTTACACTTTTGATCCTTAAAGTTGTATGAGACTTCCGCAAACTAGCGCAACTCTGATTTATTTACAAACACGATACCAAGTTATGGGTCGCACTCCTAGGCCCTGGAAGGGGGTGTGACAACTTGTTCAAGATAAAACACAACCAATTTCATATAATTATATATTCATTAAAATATCCTAAAGGTATGATCTAAGTGATGAGTCTTCAATATTCACGAACAACCTAAGAGTAAACCTGTAACATACGTAAAAATAGATTTGATCAACACGAATGTTGGTGAGCAATACAATAGTTTTTGACGTGTGTATATAATGAGGCAAAAATCACAATTCACATGTGTAAATAGAATAATGCAACAACCATTGTAAATGTAAAGTAAATAATTGTGGCTCATTTCTACTTGGTAACAGCCAAAATACTCGAAGAATGAGGCCCTATTCTACTAGCACAAGGCTAAAGTAGTTAGGGGTGCGTATGATCATACTTATTGAGGCTCAACAACAACATAAAATAAACACTCGTGCACATAATCAATTTGAGGCATAAACAAAAATTGAGCAAATATTCGTACAAACACATAATGTCGAATTGTGGATTTAACAATGAGGTCATAAAACAAGTAAGTTTGAATATGGTACGCATGTCACCCCCAAAAGTATAAAAGCGTAAAAAGGGGGAGTGTGATTACTCACATGGAATAAGTAACTTGAAGAATTAGTTTGCGGTAAAACGAAAAGATAAGTTCAACGAGCAAGACCTAGATTGAGAGGGTTTTGAGTTAGTAGATGGTCTTAAAAGCTTTAAAGCAAAATAACATGACAAGTAATATAAATAATTAAAGTTTGAGGGTTAAAGTGTAAATACATAAGAAATTGAAGTAATGGTTTTTGAAAAGTAAGTTTGCTCGAAATCGGGTCTCGATATTCTATTCATTAGTTTTACTTAACCTTGTTAAGTAAATATGTGGGGATTGGTTTAATGCAATAGTGCATGGCACTTTTAGATATACCAAAACGAGATTTTAACGAGTGTTCGGTTAGTTAGTTCGGGTCTTGATAAATTGTCAAATCCGAACCCGAAATTCCAAAGTGATAAATATCATGAGATAAATTATTTAAAAACAAAAACTTAACTAATGTTAGAAGTTCTATTAAGGAGAAACTCCAAACACAAATTTTAAGCGAGTGTTCGGTTTTATCGGTCCAAGCTTGTTATAAGATCAAGTTAGATCCGATATACCAAGTCTTTAAGAAAACATTTATAATTAGTTTGTAAAAGATCTTAAAGAGAAAATGTGAGATTCGGTGTCCCGACACACTACTAGTGTGTTTCAAGCGAGTGAACTCGGTTTAGTTCGGTTTGTTTGGTTTGGTTGGTTCAAGACTTGATATGTGACCAAGTTTGGGTCCAACAAACCCATATTATATTAATAAATACAAAAATGTAAATAAAGAACTTAAACACTTAAATCTTACATACAACTTGTTTTAAAACAATTAAATAAAGAGTTAAACGAGAGTTCGGTTTCGGTTCGGTCCTTGAATCGGTATGAGACTGAGGATGGTTACCACATACCCAATATCATTGAACATTTAAAATAAACTTAGAAATGATAATACTCAAGTCTTACATACAACATGTTAATAATAAAGTATTTAAATAAAAGTTCGATTTTGGTTCGGTCCTTGACTCGGAATGAAACCGAGGATGGTTGCCACATACCCAATACCATAGAACTCAATAAAATGATTTGGAAACTAAAACGACTATAAACTAAACAACATTAGTAAGCTTATATAAATTAAAGCATAAATTAAAGTGCTTAACAAGGACTATAATAGTCCTCTATGTTTCCTTGCCTAGCAATACACCTAAACCGACATGGAAGAAGAAGGGAAAGCCAAGGAAACAAGGGGAGTATGTTTTAAACAAACTTTAATTAACAAGAATTAGTTAGAAACAAAGATTAGTATTAGTTTGACCTTGAGAAGTCAAACTATGAAGAGTTTGAGTTTGAGGGATGAATACTTAGATCTAGATTGGGTAGAGTTTGAGGTGAATGAGCAAACTAAAAAGGGATGAAATGGTCTGTTTACATAGGAAAAGAGTAAGGGTTTGGCCCTTTTAAGAGTTTGCATGCAATTGGATAGGTTAAATTGGTCAAACAAGGCATAAAACAACAAAAAACGAGCTAGTGGGTTTGCAGACAGGTGGCCGCGCCCCGTGACCACCTCACCCTTCATGGCCGCGCGGTGCGGCGCCCATGGTGGTGGGGTTTGGTCCCCATCTTTGGTTTTTGACGATTTAGGCCCCTGAAGTTCGTTTTAAGCCATAAAAGGGTGTTTTAACGTACCAAAAAGGACGCTTCGCGATCCAACAAGTGTGAAACAAATTCGTAACATAAAAACCACTATTTTTATTAATATCAAAGAATCCGAAAGATAAAACAGGACGGGTTTATCGTACAAAAACAAATACGATTAAAACGAAAATGACGAATGCCACAGTTTTAACGAAAAAGAAAAAAAACAAAAAAATGTCAAAATGTCATGTGACAATATAAAGATATTTGATGAAAAGTATGTTAGTGAAAAGGAAAAAATAAAAAAAAAATGCCAAAATGTCATTTAGCAATTTAAAAAGATTTGATGAAAAGAATTTTAATGAAAAGAAAAAAAATAAAAAAATGTGGATCTTACAGGAGTGTCTCCTCTTGTTGGGCTCAGGGACCGTGGGTTTGTTGTGGGTCAGGATGCGTTGAAGGCTCAATCGGGCAAAGTTGTTAAACACGAGAAAACTTGTTTAGAGAACCAACATGTCTTTCTCCCATTTGCTTTTGATACATTTGGTTTTCTGGACCAAGAGGCTGTGAATTTTTTGAGTAGGGTTCAGTGTGTTGTACAAGAAACCTCTTCAGCTCCTAGGTCCCAAAGCTTCGTTTTTAGTAGGATTCGCTTTGCTATTCAAAAGCGGGTTGCGGCGCAGCTTATTGCCGGTTTGTCTGTCACTTTATTGTAATCGCTTTGTGTATGGAATCAAATATTCGTATTCATTTGAAAAAATGTTAAAATGTCATATGGCAATTTAAAGAGATTTGATGAAAAGTAGAATATGGTTAGTTTAAAATCTAGTTATTTATTAAACATGTAGATAAAAATTTTACTTTTAAATCATTTTCTAAAAGCTATTAACTTTATTGTTTATCTCACTTGATGTTTAGAGTTAACTTATTTTTGGGCCTTTGACAATAGTATATTAAATCTAATATAGTAACACGTAAGTTATTCTTTTTTCTTTTTCTTGATAGCATATCTCCACCCGGAAAATCATACCCAAACTAACCCGACTCGTAAAACTTGAATCCAATAAAAGACTAACCGAGCTTGAACCGAAGTAATTCGGGTTAGTTCTTTGGTTTGATTTATGTGTTTTGGGTCAACCCGAAGGACCCGATTAATTTTTGGTTTTAAAACCAAATATACTTTTAGGTATAATAGGTTAAAGAATTAGCCACTAATGTTATCAAAATCTAGTCCTAATCGACTGTTCCCATTCCACCAATTATGGATCAATCACTTATTGTTAATCTATGTTTTCCGTTTTTGATTAATAGCAACCGTAACCGAATAACCGAATCACGCTCGATAAAAGAGTGTCATGGTTGGAGTTTGTTTTACTTTTATTTTAAATTGTTTTGATTTAATTACTGCTTAACGTTACGAGCGAAGAAAACTATGTGTTTTACTTTTAGCATTATAGTTTTTAAATTTTTTCTAGGATACCCGAAACCCGACTCCTAATCCGAAAAATCCCAAACCCGAATTATCTGAACATGAAAAATCTATGAGAAATTTAGAATCCGAACCCCCCCCCCCCTCCAAAAAAAACTTGTAGAACACCTCTATTAAGAGCATCTACAACAAGATGTATTTTCCAAAGTTTGGACAGGGCCGGCCTAGGGGTGTGGCCGGGTAGTCGACGGCCACAGGCCTGACACCCCGCTAGGCCCGAAAAAAAAATTAGAATTTTTTTATGTATTTTTATAAAAAAAATTATGTATAATCAATGTTTCAACATAATTTCGTAACCACTAGCCTAGCCTAGTTGTAAAAAGGTATGTCATCTAACAAAGAGATTGTGAGTCCTAGTATTAGTTGAGACATTTTTATGTTTATTTTTATACACAAGTTTTTTACATAACTCAAATAATAACTAAGTAGTAAGTAAGCCCACTTAAAATTAAATTGTTTAAACCCAAAAAAATGTTTCTTTTACTTAAGACCCAAAAAAATTTCGCTTTTGGCCCAAAATTTTTTTTGTCTTTTCGGAGCCGGCCCTGAGTATGGATAATGTGGCATGAGACAAACTTGAGGCTTAAGGACTTTACCCATTGTGAGCAAAGTTTGTGAGTTAAAGTTTGCAAAAACAAACTTAATGCAAACTTCTAGGGTGGGTCTCAAGGTCAATTTCTCTCACATACTCAATACACATATTATATATACATACATAATTTTAATATTTTTAATAAGGTTTGTGAATGTTTGTTAGTGTGAAAGAAAGTTGATGTTTTTATGAAAAGTTTGAAATTTAATGTGAAACTGACGTGTAGCTGATATGACGGTTTGTAAATATTTGTTGTTATGGATGCTCAAAGATGTTATGAGTACATGACTTCTTGCTATCACAATCACAAATTTGGTTTCCCATATTTTCAACCTAACAGTCGTCGTTTGTCTTGTAATGCAAATGTATTTGGTGGAATACTCACCAACCCTTCAGCCCGACCTAATGTTTATGTAGTAGTCTGTATTAGAGCATCATCAATGCAACACACTCGTTTTTTATTTAAATTGTCAACTCATCATGTCACATTATATTTTAAACCAACCTACAAAAATTGTTATTTCTCGTCCAATGGTTATTACCCGTTCTTGTTTCAAACCACTACCTCATCACCTACTTTTCAATTTATTTAATTGATATTGATTTAAATGTGTGCGTGTGTTTTGTGGAATAAGACAAATGATTTGGATGGGCACACTCTCGATGGTTCTTTCAAGTTTTTGTCAAAAAACTATTAAGCTATGTGTGGTGGATGATGCTACAAAATGGGGCGACTTGTGTCATGTGACACCTAGTCAGCAAAATATAGGTTTTTGTTTTAGGAGTGTAATGATGTTGCACTCCATATATATATATATATAATGGTTCAAATAAGAATAAGATGTTTCTTAGGAATGGTAAGAACCAACAAATTTTTAACATTTGGCATTACAAATGGCGGTGAAAGAACAATTCTAGGAAACTATGACGGTTATAAAGGTGAAAGAGTAATTCTAGGAAACTATGTCGGTTATTGGTAATTATAAATCACAAACATTGATTAACATGATCCAATGGCTATGATTTATTCCTAGTCTTCCTAGGAAACTAATTATTTTTAGGATAACCCTCCCATATATATATATATATGGGTGGGATCTAGAGAAAACTCTTTTTAAAGAGAGAACTAGAGAACTAGTAAGGGACTATTTTTAACTATTTTATAAAAATTATTTTGTGATTTTTTTTCTTTTCTCCTTCTAATAAGATGATATTGTTCATAAAAAAAACTGTCGATGTAATGTGTATGTGCATTAATGTGTATTGTATTTATAAAATAGTGTTTTATTGCATATAATACAACACAAATACATTATCTAAATACACACTATTGAATATACGCAAATACAACACTAATAATTGTATGCAAAACACATTATCGCATATATGTAATACAACACTAATGCACATATGCACTATATCGATTTTTTTAATTTTTTTATATAATATAACACTATTGCAAATATACAATACAAACAACTGTATATATACTATTCAACACTATTTCAAATATCAAAATGCACACTATTGCACATATGCATTATAAAAAAAGTCGGTGTATTGCATATATGCATTACTCGTTAATTTTTTTTATTTTTTTTATTTTTATATTTTTTGTGGTGAAGAATAACAAAATATAAGAAAGATGAAAGAAAAAAAATTTTAAAATATTTTTTTTTAATTAAATTAAAAATATTTCATTATTAGTTTTCTAGTTCTCTCCATAAAAAGGAGTTCTCTCATGATCCTCTCCCTATATATATATATATATATAGCAAGGTTATAATAAGAAGTAGATTTTACCTAAAAAGTGTAGAAAATGTGTTTTCACCATTAGGTATAATAGAACACACCGCGCTATAAACACACCACAACTAAAATAAAACACACCGCACAATAAACACACTTTCCATATCCACCATTAGATCAACATATCTAACGCACCAGATTACTTGTTACACTTCTTAGACACACTCCACCTTTTATTTTAACCTCACCATATATATATATATATCACACACAAACTATTATAATAATAAAAAAACATTGCATGCGACAAAAACTATTCGCCCAACCCCTTATCGCCCATCTTGTCCAGCCCACTACGGCAGGGGTGTTAACGCCCCTTTTAATCACCCCACTACGACTAGTTGTATTATCAAACAATATCACTTTAATAGAATCAAGATCAAGTTTGTTGTTTATGTTTTAATTTCAAACAATTCCTAAAAAAGTAAGCAATAAGACTATTCGTAACGGAGCGCCTTCCCAACCCCACTCCCTCCAACCCCACCCCACCCCACCCCACCCCACACACACCCACACCCACAAAGAGGGGTACCTTGGAAGTTATGGCGGTGGGGCACTTCCCCCACAATGGTGGTGATGAAGGATCGTGAGTGGTGTGGTGGGGAATGATTGGTGGAGGTGTTTTTATAGTTTATTTCTAATAATAATATAAAATAATAAATCATGTTATTGGAAAGTGAAAATATATTTATTAAAAATAATAATACTTTTGAGTGGTGTGTGTATATATATAACACCATACAAAACTAAGGCTCACCACACCACATCACTTCCTTCAACCATGGACTCTTACAAGATGTCCGAAGAAGAGGAAGGGCTATTTAGAGTACATCAAATCAATGAGCGTATAGTTCTTCCAATGGTCATTAAACCGCAAAAGAACTCGATCTCTTTGAGATCATGGCCAAGACTCCTGGTGCCCGCTTCTCTTGTTTTGATGTTGCTTCTAGTCTTCCTAAAAGAACCCACGAAACCCCGGCATTAATTGAACGAATTCTTTGGTTTATCGCTAGCTACTCGGTGCTCTCATCAACCGTAGTCAAGGATGACCAAGGAGGTTCTAAGAACTTGTATGGCATGAAAGCCCTATCCAATCATTATGTCCGAAGACAAGATGGAACCTCTCTTGCTTCATTAGTTCTTCTTGTCTATGATAAAGTATTCGTTGATTGTTGGTTAGTTATCCGTATTTGCATCTTAATATCTTTTATATATCTGTGACAAAGTATTCCTTGACTGGGTATCATGTGATGCAAGTTCTTCACATGAACAATTGTCTTTTTCTTTTTTTATTCTTACGAATAGTTGATAAATGCTTTACGAGTAAAACTGGGGATTGCCATATCAATCTTACTTTAAACAGTTCATGTTAATTTTAAAGGTAATGTAACGATATAATGTAATATATTATGATATAACAACATATATTATGTAATGTTTAATGTAATATAATATGCTATAACAACTTAATAACATAGCGTAATATAATGTAATGTTAGATGTATATAACATAATATAGTATAATGTTGTGTAGTTTCGTGTGGTATGGTATGGTGGTGTGTAGTTTTACCTTTTTGTCTGTGTATAGTGTGTACGCGGTACACTATTCTGTTACATTTTCGTATAACTGTATATTTATAACTGTTATTTATTTTAACGGATGTAACATTACATATAATTGCGTTGAAAATGATTAAAAAAAATATTGTATATAATCACAAAAAGATGAAAGTGTGTTGTGTTTCTGTCTTTCTGAGGCCGTGCGTAACTGGGCGAAGGCGATTGCGGGTGATGGGGGCTACAAAATTGATGAGCACAACCCCCCCCCCCCTTCCAGGCTAGGGTGTGCGTGGTGCGGTTTATGACTAAAACCGAACCAAAACCCAAACTTTCGGTTTTATAATTTTTTAAAACCGTTCAGTTTCAGTTATTTCGGTTTTCGGGTTCGGTTCGGTTCAGTTTTGGATGCGGTTTTTTCGGTTTTGCTAATCGAGCCAAAACATTTTAGGCTAAAAAAAATACTTGACTTAAGTTATTGAAATTGAGCATGATATTTTTTTTCTTTAGACTAATGATTAAATAAAATATTGAATATTTAGGCTTCAAATATTAAAACTTAATAAAATTAATAAAAGATACATTTAAAATCAAAAATCAAAACTAAAATTACTAGTATTATTAGTTATTAAACCATACGTAGCAACCATATATATTTGTTATTAACCATATGTTAAAACTAAACAAATGATCGTCGGTAGATTTTGTTTTAATGGTTACGGATAAGATATTATGGCTATTTCAATTTTTTTGGTTATTTAGGTTCGGTTCAGTTTTTTGGTTCTAAATAAAATACAAAACCAAACCAAAACCAATATTTCGGTTTTTACTAAAGTTCAAAACCGAACCGTCGGTTTCTAATCCGATTTGATTTTTTCGGTTTGGTTTTTTTGGTTTTATCGGTTTTGTGCACACCCCTACCCAGGCGATAATATGGGCGACTAAGGGGGGGGGGGGGGTTGTAGCCGGTTTGTTATGTTAGGCTACAACATCGTTACACAATTAAAACAAAGTCTTCCCTTTACTGACTGAGCGTCAATAACACAAATCACCATATTTTGTAGCACCCCACCACAAATAGCCTGATGCAAATCACTTAAAATATCATGATTACAAAACTACCATGGATACAGTGAGTTGCAAATTGTTTGGTATGTGTCTTTTATAGCTGTTTTATAAATATTTTACCCATCTAACCCTTTATTAATGAAATAGTTTTAAATTTGACCTATTTATTTGGGACAGGTATCACCTGAAAGATGCAATTGTTGAGAGAGGGATCCCATTTGATAAAGCTCATGGGGTAAATGCATTTGAGTATCCTACGAAAGATAAAAGATTCAACGATGTGTTTAACAAATTTATGTATGACCACACAAGAATAGTGATGAAGATAATTTTCGAGAAGTACAAGGGATTTGAAGGGGTCAAACAGTTGGTAGATGTAGGTGGTGGTTTAGGTGCTAACCTTGAGCTTATTGTTTCCAAGTATCCAAATATTAGGGGGATCAACTTTGACCTGCCTCATGTCATTAAGGATGCACCTCATTATCAAGGTATACGTTTACTTTCATAAACACCTAAGCATTCACTGTATTATATATCATTTAGCATACGGCAATCGGTCATAGGTGACATTAAACTAGTGATTGGTGACCTGGCTCAAGATATACCGAATCAATTACAACATGTAGTATCACATCGCAATGTCGCATGTGGATAATCTTTGTTTTTGTCTTGACTAGGTGTGGAGCATGTCGGAGGAGATATGTTCCAAAGTATTCCTAAATACTTCCTAAAGGAGATGTTATTGTCATGAAGGTTGACACATCAACATTTTAAGATAATCTTAGTTTAGATAATATATATATATATATATATATATATTTGTTTTGTTAAATAACTTCAATGATTTATTTCGTTTTAGCAGATTCTTCATGACTGGAGTGATACTAATTGCCTCAAGCTTCTAAAGAATTGTTGGGCGGCATTGCCAGATTGCGGTAAGGTTGTAGTGGTGGAATCAATCATTCCCGACCCTAAAAGTGATATAAGTTGTAGTGATGAATCTTTAAAGGCCACCATCGGTGGTGATATGCTAATATTAATTGCTAACCCTGGCGGCAAAGAGCGAACCACAAAAGAGTTAAATGTGTTGGCCAAAGAGGCTGGATTCACTTCTATGGAAATTGTCTGCAAGAATGTTTTTTGGGTCATGGAATTTTACAAGAATATATGACTTTTATTTCGAATGTATTTTGGATGTAATAGTTGTGTAAGAGGATTTGAAGTCAGGACTTCATATTTAAGTTACTTCTTTGATTGTATTTCTCTAGTTTATAAAGATATCAATCTTTATATAAAGAGATTGTCTCTACGGGACTTATCCTACTCTTTTAATAAAATAAAATAATTATGATATATGTCGCTTTACTGTTAAATCTTTCAATTTCTATCTTCATAGTTATAAACTATGATCTTAATTTACATTAATAGATGTCATAATTAATAATTATTAACTTTCCTTTTACACTCTATTTATATTATATCTATATATTTTTATAAGTATAAATATAATTAACATATTATATTACTATATATTTCAAAATATACTTTGTGAAATTCAAAAATCAACAACAAACCGTTTTTGTTAAAGATTGAAATTAAAGAATATAATTTCAAATGTAATGTGATTTAAATTATACATCCACCTATTCTAATAAATTAATAAAATAATTGTAAGCACGTATTGGTTTATTGTTAATCCTCACAACCCCCCCCCCCCCCCCCACACACACACACAAAATAATAATAATAATAATAACAACAACAACAACAACAACAACAACAACAACAACAATATATGTCAGAGATCAATAATTATTTACTTTTCTTTTACACTCCATTTATATTCTATCTATAACATGATTAATTATTCATTTTTCTTTAAACTCTATTTATATTATATATATATACACTTTTACAAAAATAAATAGTTACATATTATACTACTATACATTATTAGAATATATTCCACAACATACTTAGTAAAATCCAAAAATCAACAACAATCCTTGTATGTATGGAAACTGATAGAAATCGGTCCGTAAAAAACGTAACGAAAACCGATCGAATGTAAATTTTGTTTGTTTTGTTTTACTTCCGATACCGTAACGAACATGAAGAGAACTGACCAAATTCGAGTAGACTCAACACGTTTTGTTTTAGTTCTAGTACTATAACAAACGTAACGAAAATCGACAGAATGCTGATTTTTATGTTTGTTTTTTTTTGTTTTAGTTATGGTACCATCACGAATATAAAGTAAACCAACCGAATTTGCGTACACTCATTGTCCCAATGTCCGGTATCTACAACGATCGGGTTTTACCAACACCTGAGTTTCACCGGCTGACGTCACCCATTGGACCACCTCAATTTTATTAAATTTTTATTTTGGTTTTAGTTATGATACAATAACATATGTAACCGGAACCAACCGAATTTGGCGTCGACTTACCGTCCCGTCACATGTGATCGACAACGCTTGGGTTTTACTAATTGTCCCGGCGCGTTGCGCCGGGTAAAACACTAGTTGTATATAATCACAAGAAGATTAAAGTGTTTTGGTTCTGATGCAAATCACCTAAAATATCATGATTACAAAACTATTATGGACCCAGTGTTATCCAAACATTTAGATATTCTAATTTCTAATGATTGGTTAATTACCCATGATTTTACTTGTCTACCTAATTAATATATTTAATTTTCAAATTTTAGAAAAATCAAATTTTAGTGAGTTGCAAATGGTTTTAGTAATTATTAATTAGTTTAACTGTTTGGTATGTTTCTTTTATAGTTGTTTTATAAATATTTTACCTAGATCCCCTTTATTAATGAAATAGTTTTTTTTATGATTGACCCAATTATTTGGGGGCAGGTATCACCTAAAAGATGCAATTGTTGAGGGAGGGGTCCCATTTGACAAAGCTCATGGGGTAAATGCATTTGAGTATCCTGCAAAAGACAATAGATTCAATGAGGTATTTAACAAGTGCATGTATGACAACACAAGAATAGTGATGAAAATGATGCTTGAGAAGTACAAGGGGTTTGAAGGGGTCAAAGAGCTAGTAGATGTAGGTTGTGGTTTAGGTGCTAATCTTGAGCTTATTGTTTCTAAGTACCCAAATATTAAGGGGATCAACTTTGACTTGCCCCATGTCATTAAGGATGCACCTCAGTATCAAGGTATATAAACACACACACATTCATTGTATTATATATCACTAACAGACCGTAACCGGTCATAGGTGACCTTAAACTAGTGATAGGTGACCTAGGTCATGTTATACATAATCAATAACAACCTGTAGCATCGACATTGATCGCATGTGGATAATCTATGCTTTTTGCATCTATATGATTTTATTTTGTTTTGTGAAGAAAGTGGTCCTAACATGTCTTGAATTTTATATTTGTATATATATGCATATGTATATGTATATGATTTTACTTTTTTTCTTGAAGAAAGTGGTCCTGATTACTAATAATGTGAAACAATTATTGGATTATCAAAGCAAACATGAATTTTTGTATAATGAATTATTGTTTTTCTATCAAATTCATATGCAATAACCTTATCAAGAATAAGCTAGGCATTTTTTTATCATGGATTTAAAGATGAATAAACATATTCTGCTAGTATATGCATAACTAAACTTTGACATCCCAAACTCATATGCAATTTATATATTGTTGTTGTAGTTTAGTTACATACATTGTTACTTAAAACGGTGATATAATTCGTTAAGTTTGCTACGAGTTGGAAGTAATTTCTTTTCTTACAATCTGTTCTGAACAGTCTAACGTACATGACCCATTATAGCATTATCCTTTGACACCCGAAACTATGCCTATCCCCTTAACATAGACCCTTGCATGCAATATCAAATGTCAGGTCTTGTTACTTGATTATTAATAACCGGTCAGAGTTGGTACCGATGGTCCTAGTTTGTTGGGATATATTCCTTTTATCAAAGGATCTAATGATAGTTGGTTGATTCTCTTGACTAGGTGTGGAGCATGTTGGAGGAGATATGTTCCAAAGTGTTCCTAAAGGAGATGTTATTTTCATGAAGGTTGGCACATCAACCTTTATAAGATAATCTTTGTTTAAATAATAACCTTTTTTTTGTTAATTAACTTCAATGATTTATTTCTTTTTAGTGGATACTTCATGATTGGGGTGACACTTATTGCCTCGAGCTTCTAAAGAACTGTTGGGCGGCTTTGTCGGATTGTGGTAAGGTGGTGGTGGTGGAAGCAGTCATTCCTGACCCTGAAAGTGATATAAGTTGTAGTGATGAAGCTTTTAAAACTGTCATCGGTGGTGATATGATAATGTTGATTGCTAACCCTGGCGGCAAAGAGCGAACCGCAAAAGAATTCAACGTGTTGGCCAAAGAGGCTGGATTCACTTCTATGGAAATTGTCTGTAGGGTATCTACTTTTTGGGTCATGGAATTTTACAAGAATATCTAGCTTATATTTTGAGTGTAATAACTCATAGCTATGTAAGAGAATTTGAAGTTTGGACTTAATATATAAGTTCCTTCTATATGACAATAAACAAAAACATTGCCTTCATCTCTGTTAGTCACCTAAAGGTGACCAAATTAATGAGTTCGATCTGAAATGAGCAAAGATTATAAGCTTTTGGTAGAGTTGGGATTAGGCTAATGTGAAAGTTACTTCTTATATTGTATTATCTGGTTTATAAAGGTATCAAACATTATAAATAGAGATTGTCTACAAATACTTATTATAGAGAATTACATTAAGTGGGAGTGCGCTATATGTATCACTAACATAACACACGCTCGCATGAAAATAAATAAAAATAAAAATAAATAAATAACCCTAAATGGAACTGACCAGTGCAACAAACTACGGTATAACCTTCATAAATTAATAATGTTAGGACCGAGTATTTTATCAATTTAGTGAGATATTATTATATCGATAAATAAATAATTTATTAATTTAAAGAGCTTTTATCTATGACCTTTAAATTTCCAAGCGCAATATACATTCACAAATTAATTGAATTTATTAAGTTTATTTTTTTGAATAATTAAAAAAGTTAGTTCATTTAACCAAAAAACTAAATTACAAAAACAAGCTTCAAGACGCATTTCTTCTTCATGTACATTAAACATGATTAGTCGAATCTGATCACTATAATATGTCCATTGAAAATTTTTGATATCACATCAACTATGGCTCATAAACTAAAAGATGTTTAAAAAACAACCATGACCAATCAACAACGAAAACTATTATGCAAGTATAAAAGAGATCACTAAGGATGTACTCAACAAGATTTGGAATCTTGTAGTAATTGTTAATTTATAGTTTCGTTGGGACCAATATATATACACTAAGATTTCAAAAAGGTTGCTATTTTATTATTTTGTCGATTGTGGCCTAATTTTGCATTGGTCCCAAGTTGAAAATAAAAAAGTTGTTATTTTTATTGAAATTATTAATTTATCAAGTAATAATTTATACATGTATGGGAAATATTTGACCTAATCTTTTGGCGTGTTAGTGTTGTACTAAAGAAATATGAAGAGAGAGTTGATCTTGAGTGGGCTTTTATATGCTAAGAGTTGTTGTTGGACCACAACTTTATAAGCCCAAAACAAAGCAAAGCCTCGAGGCTTGAACTCACAAGTTGAAAATCCAGATTTCTCAAATGTCTTAGGAAATGAAACGCGTAATATAAGCAATTCCAAACATCTTATTATTTTTTAAATGGAAAAATACCATAGAAAACCAATATACTTTCTTTTTTTGCTCACAAAAGTCCCTCAACATTTTTTTGCACGTTAAAATCCCTTTACGTGTTATTTTTTTAACAAAATTGTGATATTTTTAAAAACTATTTTTAAATCATTTTCTAAAAGCTATTAAATTTATTGTTTATCTCCACTTGATGTTTAGAGTGTTAACTTATTTGGGCCTGTGACAATAGTATATTAATTAAATCTAATATAGTAACACGAAAATTATTCTTTTTTTTCTTTTTCTTTTTCTTGATAACATATCTCCACCCGGAAAAACCCATACCCAAACTAACCCGACCCGTAAAACCTGAACCCGAGTAAAGACTAACCGAGCCCGAACCAAAGTAATTTGGGTTAGTTCTTGGGTTTGATTTATGTGTTTCGGGTCAACCCGAAGAACCTGATTAACTTTGGGTTGTAAAACCAAATATATTTTTAGGTATAATAGGCTAAAGAATTAGCCACTAAAGTTATCAAAATTTAGCCCTAATCGACTGTTGTCATTCCACCTATTATGGATCAACTGCTTATTGTTATTTTTTTTTTCTTATTGGCTCCTTTTATATTTCATAGAAACATCCAAACGATTTACAATGAAGTGGCAGGTAAGCGGGCAACAAGCTGCGCCGCAACCCCCTTTTGGATAGCAAACCCAATCCGACTAAAAACAAAGTTTTGATTCTTATGGGCTGATACGTTACTATACACAACTTTCTGAACTCTATTCAAAAGGTCCACGGCATCCGGAGCTAAGAAACCAAAAGTGTCAAAGGCGAAGGGGATAAACACGTGTTGATTCTCCAAACAAGCTCTCTCGTGTTTAGCAACCTTGCCCGATGCCGCCTTCAATGCTGCCTGGCCTACTACAAATCCAGTGCCCCTAATCCCAACAAGAGGGGACACTCATGTGAGGTCGACACAAGCGTGTTTTCCCCCTACCCACCCAAAAACAAGTATATCGGCCGGTCGTAATGTAGATCTTCCTTCTTGAGGATCCGTAAGAAAGTTTACGGGGGCTTCCTTTTTAGCCAAAATTCCGGCTCGTTTAAGAACATCGCATAGAACATCCCTCACCAAATCATGCCTGTACTTAAACCCAGGCAACTCTTTGCAGTGAACCGCATGCTCGCCAAAAGAATCCAAACAAACCTTACGGCAAATCGGGCACGGCTCATCTACCGGAAACAAAGGGATCATTAACCGATACTTCAGGATGGCCCGATACTCCAAAGCCGACATATGTTGGCCCAATCCTTCAATAGGTAGAACACTTAAGAAATCTTGAGCCCGAGGAGCCCGAAGACACTCAAACACCGCTTTCTGACGAGGGGATAAATCAAACTTCATTTCCAAACTCTTGATGATTCCACTATAAAGTGCACTCGCCAAAGCATGTTGGGCTTTTGGGGGGCGGTGTCTTTATTAGAGAAACCACTAATATCAAAATCGGGAAGTGAAATGTGCAACCGATCTATCGCACTCCCATAATCGGAGTCAAACCCATCAATACCACAACCTCGAAGAATGTGGTCTTGTAATTCCCAAGATTGCGCCATCGAGGCCACAAACGCATAAGTAGAAACGTCTGAAGCTGAAAATAAACCCAAACCTCCAAAACGAGTCGGAAGTGATGCTAACCTCCATTGAAAATCTCCAAAGAAGGGACCACCACAAACCACGATGTCATCAATCGCCCCCCGAAGGCCATTGTCAAACACATAAAGTGCTTCCCCTACATACACAGGTTGGCATGTTCTGAGACCAAACAACAACTTTCCAACTCCCATACATGAGCGGAGCAAAAGGAGCTCGCATTGAGGGTCCCGCAAATAACAACCGTAATTGAATAACCGAATCACGCCTGATATAAACCGTTACGGTTGGAGTTTGTTTTGCTTTTCTTTTGAATTGTTTTATTAGGTAGCATTGATTTACTACTTAGTTATTTACGTTGCGAGCGAAGAAAAATATGTGTTTTAATTTTAGCACTGTAGTTTTTAATTTTTTTTAGGATATCCGAAACCCAAATCCCAATAAAAAAAACGAACCCGAATTATCCGAACCCGAAAAACCTGTGAGAGATTCGGGTTAAGTTTTGGTTCAAAACTTAAAACTTTGAAATTCGAAAAACCTCATTCAAGAAACCCGAAACATGTAGAACACCTCTAACAAGAAAGGGCACAACATCACTAAAAGTCTAAAACAATAGGTCATGAGTACATGACTTCTTGCTAGCACAAATATGGTTTCCCATATTCTTCAACCTAACAGCCGTCTTTTGTCTTGTAATGCAAATGTATTTGGTGGAATACTGACCAACCCGTCAACTCGACCTGTAATGTTTGTGTAGTAGTCTATATTAAAGTATCATCAGTGCAACACACTTGTCATTGATTTGAATTGTCAACTCACCATGTCACATCATATTTTAAACCAACCTACAAAAACTTTCATTTATCGTCTAATGGTTATTACCCGTTCTTGTTTCAGACCTTTACCTCCTCACCTACTTTTCAATTTATTTAATAGATACTGATTTAAATGTGTGTGTGTTGTGGAATAAGACAAATGTGAGTTCGAATTTTGATTAGCCCACTCTCAATGGTCCTTTCAAGTTTTGTCCAAAAACTATTGTTGTCAAACACTATCGCTTCAATAGAATCAAGATCAAGTTTTTTGTCTGGTTTTAATTTCAAACGGCTCCAACAAACAAAAATTTTCGTAGTGGGGCGTTTTCTCAAACACTACATGTTTCGGACCTTTACCTCCTCACCTACTTTTCAATTTATTTAATAGATACTGATTTAAATGTGTGTGTGTTGTGGAATAAGACAAATGTGAGTTCGAATTTTGATTAGCCCACTCTCAATGGTCCTTTCAAGTTTTGTCCAAAAACTATTGTTGTCAAACACTATCGCTTCAATAGAATCAAGATCAAGTTTTTTATCTGGTTTTAATTTCAAACGGCTCCAACAAACAAAAATTTTCGTAGTGGGGCGTTTTCTCAACCTATTACCCCCCCCCCCCCCCGTTTGCTTGGAAGTTATGGAGGTGGGGGGCACTTCCTCCACAAGGATGGTGTTGATGGATTCTGATTGGTAGGATGATAATTGGGTGGGGAATGATTGGTGAAGGTTATGTTTTATTTTTAAAATAATATAAAATAATAATGAGGTAATGATTGGAAGGAGGTACACAACTTTTGTGTATACTGGCCCTTTAATGACGTGGCATCATATAACGTATAACGCCCATAAAATAGTTATCAATTACACATGTCTAATACAACTTTGAGGTGTTGACGTGACTTTGCCCATCCACTAACAAGCAAAGGAAATAATACTATTTTGAGAGAAATGCATCATGTTATTGGAAAGTGAAAATATATTTATTAAAAATAATAATACTTTTGAGTGATATATATAACACCACTCAAACAAAGGTTCACCACATCACTTCCTTTAACCATGGACTCGTACAAGATGTCCGAAGAAGAGGAAGGGCTATTTAGAGTACATCAAATCAATGAGCGCATAGTTCTTCCTATGGTCATTAAAACCGCGATAGAACTCGATCTCTTTGAGATCATGGCGAGGACTCCTGGTGCCCGCTTCTCTTGTTTTGATGTTGCTTCTAGTCTTCCTAAAAGAACCCACAAAACCCTGGCATTAATTGAACGAATTCTTCGGTTTCTCGCTAGCTACTCGGTGCTCACATCAACCGTAGTCAAGGACGGCCAAGGAGGTTCTAAGAACTTGTATGGCATGACAGCCCTATCCAATCATTATGTCCGAAGACAAGACGAGACGTCTCATGCTTCATCGCTTCTCTTTACCTACGATAAAGTACTCATTGAATGTTGGTTAGTTATCTTCATTTACTTCTTATATCTAGCTTCCTTAGAATAAGCGTAGTGGGATATGTGGGGGTTGGGGGGGGGGGGGTTTCGGGGAAGCTCCTTTGAGCGCTACTACGATAACGGAAGAAGGGGCTCCGGAGGTGAGGCAACAACCAATTCTAACCAATCAAATACCTCACTTACATTTTTATAGTTATAAAAGAGATTAAATAATAATTATGTTTTCATTTAAACCATTGCACATTTTTAAATGAGAAAGCTTACTGAATGTCATTCGGTGTACGTGACTGTGACATGACGATACCTTTTTTCACTATTTAATTATTCCTCTACACATGGTCTTACTAATTGAATCTGGTGACATGATATCCTCACACCGATAGTAAAATAAGTAGATAGGGTATCATGTCAAGTAAGTGTAGCACCCTAACTTTTGTTAACAATAAAGATGTTCCCACCTTTTTTTTTCGGTTTAAAATTTTGAAACTGTTTAAACCGGTCATCGGTGTGGTTTCATAGTTGGTTATTTTACTTTCAGTTGGTTTCAAAAATTTAAAACCGTAGCGAACGGTTTGGTTAGTTGTTTATACAGGAAACCGGTCGCATGTTGAATGCATTTTAATCTTTTTATTATTTAGTGCTAGATTTGTTTTGTTATGTAAATTACATATAGTTGAAATATAATTTGACAAAATCTATTTTAATACAAGTAAA
The DNA here is from genome assembly GCF_021521415.1 of Bidens hawaiensis. Classification (NCBI taxonomy): domain Eukaryota; kingdom Viridiplantae; phylum Streptophyta; class Magnoliopsida; order Asterales; family Asteraceae; genus Bidens; species Bidens hawaiensis. Next base: position 10,461 of record NW_027497198.1, on the reverse strand, counting down.
CTTGGATACTACATTTTTAAATTAACCTAGTTCATATATGATTTGTTGTAATCTTTGTTCTTGTTATTGTTTCGCCTTCTAGATCTTCCATTAATGTTTAATATTTTTATTTCAAAAATTATCATTCTTATTCTCTTAAGTATCATATTTTGTTGATACTTTGTTAGGATTGATGATGATACAATTAAATTAATAATCATTTTGAATAATATTTATTATCAAAGCTTAAACTATGAAACCAAATGGGAACAAGACCTTTAGTAACAGTTAGGTATCAATTTCAATGGTTCACTTTAGGTTTTGGTCGACAAAAACAGTACTAACGGTTAGGCTCACAAGTTTAACTTAAAAACCATCATAACCGGCATTAACACCCCTACGTAACATATTAAATTTTCTTTATATTGATAAAAAATAAAGACAGAATTACAGAAATCGTTCTTTATGTTTGTATCAAATTTCATTCGTTGTCATTTATTTTTAAAATTAACATGTTTTGTACTTTACGTTTCAAAATGCTACCCCCGTTTGTCCTTTAGCCTTAACCCAGTTAGTTTTTCTCGTTAACTCAGACCATGTGTTTTGCACATGAGGGCAAATTGGTCAATTTAGGTATTTAATTAAAATACTTTAATATTAAAACAACAAGTTAAATAACTTAATATATGCGTCTCTCTCTTCCCCCTCTCTCCCCTACTTACCACCATCGTACCGCCCCGTAATTGTTGTTGAGCTTCGACACCATTGATTTGAGTCCAAAAAGATGAAATTAACCAAGAAACAAACTCTAATCGGAGCAAACCATAATCCCCAAATTGGAATTTAGTTCCCCTTTTCAGATTTGACACTCCTCTTCTACCTCTGGTCTGAAGGTGAGACGATGACATAAGAGGTAAGAGAGAAAGAAAGGGGTGAGAAAGAGATGGTGGTGGCGGGCATAGAGAGATGGTGGTGGTGGTTGGATGTGGTGAGTTGAGAGAGAATCTGGTAGAGAAAGAAAAGGTGGAGAGGTTGGGTTGGATTATACAAATATAATATATAAAAATATATTTATAAAATGTTTTAATTATATAAGTGTTTTATTAAATAAGTGGGTAAAAATATCAATTTGCCCTAATGTGCAAAGAACATGGTATGAGTTAACGAGAAAAACTAACTGGGTTAGGACTAAAGGACAAACGGGGTAGCATTTTGAAACATAAAGTACAAAACATGTTAATTTTAAAGATAAATGACAACGAATGAAATTTGATACAAACATAAAGGACGATTTCTGTAATTCTGTCGTTTAAAATTAAAAAGAATAAAATGCTCTCTTTTATGGTGTCGTTTTAGTCGTTTAAAAATCGTGGGTGATAAGTTAGTTTAAAATTTAAATTAAAAACATAATATGATTAAAGATGAGGGGGTAAAGTTGTAAATTGAATAAATTATGTTTAAAAGACAAATTAACCCCTATTAACATATATACTTTATGCATGACCATTTATAAAACTCTTAAAATCAAGTGTCCCCATGATTTATATATATGGTATATAGATTGAAATCAAACATGGTTATAGACATTATATTTCTTTTTTTAATTTCATATATTTAAGTGAAAAGACACATTTACTCTTGATTTAATAGTGAAAATTAACGCAGTTAGCGATTTGGGCGTAACTGGCAAAAACTTGGCATCCCACACCGTCATCAGACTAACAAAGTTAAACTTATTAGTCAAAGACCATTGGGACCAAATATGACATAAGATGGGACCAACATCCAACTCCTTAGTTGGGATGGTTATTCTTCAATAGCCCACAGTTAAGATTATTTAATCAATTTCTTTTTTTATTTGGGATAGGTATCACCTAAAAGATGCAGTTATTAAGGGAACAGACCCATTTGACAAGGCCCATGGGATGAATGTATTTGAGTATTCTGAAAAAGACAATAGATTCAATGAGGTGTTTAACAAAAGCATGTATGACAACACAAGAATAGCGATGAATATGATACTTGAAAAGTACAAGGGATTTGAAGGGGTTAAAGAGCTAGTAGATGTAGGTGGTGGTTTAGGTGCAAATCTTGAGCTTATTGTCTCTAAGTACCCTAATATTAAGGGAGTTAACTTTGACCTACCCCATGTCATTAAGGATGCACCTCCTTGCTCAGGTATTCATACATTCAATTTAATGAACACATACTCACGGTAATTACAATCCTTGAATCAAATCACAAATCCACCTAATAGTTTAGTTGTATACATTGTTACATAAAACCATGATATAATTCGTGGAGTTTGCTATGAGTTGAAATATTTTTTTTGCTATGAATAGTCTAACGTACATGACCCATTATAACATTATCCTTTGACCCCGCAAAGTAAAAATCCTGGATCCAATGGTAACTACGCTCATTCCCTTAACATAGACCCTGCATGTGATCTCTAATCCTTGTCAGATCGTGTTAATTAATTATTAATAACTGGTTAGAGTTGTTATCGATGGTCCTAGTTTGTTGGGATATGTTCCTTTTATCAAAGGATCTAATGACAGTTGGTATGATTCTCTTGACTAGGTGTGGAGCATGTCGAAGGAGATATGTTCGAAAGTGTTCCTAAAGGAGATGTTATTTTCATGAAGGTTGGCACATTAACTTCTTTTTTTAATGTAATTTTTTGTTTAAATAATAATCTTTTTTGTTAAATAACTCTAGTGATTTATTTCATTTTAGTGGATACTTCATGACTGGGGTGACAATTATTGCCCCAAGCTTCTAAAGAACTGTTGGACGGCATTGCCAAATTGCGGTAGGGTGGTGGTGGTGGAATCGATCAAATCCTGAAAGTGATATAAGTTGTAGTGATGAAGCTCCTAAAACCATGATCGGCGGTGATATGATAATGTTGATTGCTAACCCTGGCGGCAAAGAGCGAACCGCAAAAGAATTCAACGTGTTGACCAAAGAGGCTGGATTCACTTCTATGGAAATTATCTGTAGGGTCTCTACTTTTTAGGTTATGAAAATTTACAAGAATATGTAACTTATATATTGAATGTAATGGTTGTGTAAGAGGATTTAAAGTTTGGACTTAATATTTAAGTTCCTTTTATCTATCCATGCTATATAATAAATAAATAAATAATTTGTCATGTGTCATCTCTTACATGCATTATTACTTTTTTCTTCTCGCCTCTCTCTTCTATTAGTTATTCATTAATTATAAATATTTTTGAGAAAATTACTGTTTTCATTCCCGTGGTTTTAGGGTGAAGGCACAATGAGTCCCCAAAAGAAAATTTAAGTTGGTTGAGTCATTGTGATTTCAAAAATGAACTATTTGAGTCCCTGCTGTTACTTAACTATGTTAGCTTCAAGGGTAGATTCGACATTTCACTTCTATATATATACATTGTCACTCTGAGTCCTTAAACAATCATTTTCTCTATATTTTTTAAAGTTCTTTTTATATATTTTTATTTTATTAATTTCTATAGTTGATTTTAGAAAACGTATTTTTTATAAAAAAAATTAGGTTTGTTTATAAAACATTTTTATTAACTGAGCATTTTCATTATTTAACTTGTCTAATATAAATTATATCGTTTTTTATATATAAGAAAATATTTATAGATATATGAAACATGTTAGCTCCTAAAACTTACTCAGCGGGTTCATTGTTAAAAACACGTGGATCTTTAACTAAACCTGATCTGTCTTTTTTTCCTCTATAATCGTAATCTTATTGATTCTCTTTTACTGATCTTGCTGATCAAAACCTTATTGACTCTCTTTTACCGTAATCTTTCTGATCAAAACCTTATTGATTCTCTTTTATTGCGTATTTTTCGAATGATTGAAAGATTTCTTCCATTTATGCATGGTTCGTATTTTTCTAATTGTACCGTTTCTATTCTCATAATACTATTTTACTTTAGTTGTTACCATATTTTCAGTGTATCATATAATGTTGTATTGAACGAAATATTAAAAGATTTATGATTTATTTTTAAGTTTATGAATTGCATTTGTAATTCAACTTCCTACTTATTTAATGTAACACAAACTTTATATGTCATTCTTTTATTTATAAAGTTATCACTTGCATAATTTAAGTTTTTTAACCTGCGTATGACATGGGTACTTAACATAATTAGAAATAAAAGAAAGTATGTAGAACTTTAGAAACTCATTTTAGTGTGTGTAAATTTGTGTTGTATGTTTTTAGTTTATTAGTGACCGGTTCATAAGGCGCCACTATTTGTCTTTACTCCAAGCAATACGAAAATGGTTCATCTCATTTGATTATTTTTTTACTTTTAATTCTATATAATAAACTTTTTTATATATATTGATACATTTTGTTAAAGTGACATAAATCAACACTTAAGGATCATAATTGGTTGATGATGGTGCATATCAGTACTCTTTGTTTTACATCTAATAATTATGTGACTTTTTTTTGTCACATGTTAACTGATTGTGAAATTCATTATGCTTATTATACTTCATTTCCAGGTCAATGTATTATACAAACTTGCATCAACTAGAGTTTCGGGCCAAGCTGATATAGAAAATGAGTTGTTCTGATCCATAAAATACAATGATGCCATAGTGAGTTTTGTTTCCTTAATGATTTGTTTATATCCATTTATATTCATGAAGCAAATTTCATATCTTCTCGAAATACTATCCTGGTGGCATTGTGTTGTCTGTTATAGGCACGATGCTCATATCCTTCTTTTTTTTTGTTTTTTATTTCAAATCTTGCAAGTTGAGACCATAAAGTATTCTTGACTATTAGAAATGATAGGAAAATGGTTGTAATTATGAGTGTTGCAAACCGATTCTATACAAAATCATTGTAAGATCATGAGCAGAGTGTTTGAAATATTAATCTGTTTCTTTCAAGTTGGTTGTTTAATATTATGATTTGTTTGTGTTCTATCTTATATACAAGAATCTTAAAATTGTTTGATATATGGTGGATTGATGGTTTGGTTTTTCAGTAAAAGATAATAAATAAGATTACGGGTATAGAGGAAAAGAAGACGGATCGGGTTTATTTAAAGATCCACATGTTTTTAACAATGAACCCGCTGAGTAAGTTTTAGAAGCTAACATGTTTCATGTATCTATAAATGTTTTCTTGTATATAAAAAAACGATATAATTTATATTAAGACAAGTTAAATAATGAAAATGTTATATGGTTACTTAAAAATTTTCGGAACGGTATATAAAATCCGAACACATTTATCTTTGGATCCTTTTGGTCCGGATGTATCATAATTCGTCTATTTGTAATTCCGAAAGAATGAATATTGATCAATTAATAATAAAACATAAAGAAACTAATTTTGAAATTTGTATAAAAACTTATGTTTTCTAATTCTAAGTCGTCCCACCACCAACTTGTACTAATCACTAATTTGTCTAAGGCATCCATCATTTGGCTTCTTTTCTAATTATAATATTCATTTTCTAAAAGATTAAGCCCATGCTTGCCTCACATTAAGTGTTTACTATTGAAATATTTTTGATTCTTGCTATCCTATTAGAACTCTATGTGCTCTCAGTCTTTCAAATTTTATGTTGGGCATGCAACTTCGTTCGCTCAGGACGAGAAAACACATTTGACAATCGCTTAATTACGCCCTAATTTGAAGCCTTGAAGATATCAATCAAACCCTTGATCAGTTGTTCACTACATGATGTCGAGTAATAACAATAGTCACTAATGTGTGTTTGAATAAATCTCTTTTTCACCAGGGTTCACTCCAACTATTAATGTTTAATTGCGTGATTTTTAACATTTGAAGTATGATTTTATCCAAGAGAAGTCCATATAAAGATATGTGCCGTCATATTCCTATGTTAGATTTCTAAGAAAAAATATATTTCTTTTACGAAAAATGTCGTGATTATAAATCCGTTTTAGATCCACGTACTATAAAGGTTCAACCGGTTCAGATTATTGTTTATGTTAATCTTCCCTAATCGTCTTATTAAAAAACATACATTCTTGCAGGAACACCTTTTTAATAATTAATCATATTTAATAAACTGATTTCTAACTAATAACGTTTGATTTTTCAAAAGTCCTTGTCGAATCTTTGTATTGTACCTGTTGTCTGTTGAATAGGTATCTTGCTCCTTACTAATCACCAATATTATTATTAATAAAATTCATTGCCGCTCAAAAAGAGAAAATAATAACTTTTAAATTTTAAAAATTGGTTTTCAATATTTTCAACCTAACACCTCTTTTTGTCTTGGAATATTACCAATTACACATATTTTTTTTGACAATCATCTCTGAAATTAAATAAAAAATGGTCGCAAGACATGGTTGTGGACTTGTGGTAAAGGTGTGTGATATAAAACTAAAAGGTTGTGGGTTCTAGTCTCACTTAAAACATGGTGAAAATATTAGCTGTTAAAAAAATAATAGAGAGACGCGACAAAGATGAGTAGGGGATGGTCAACTGATGGAAGCCATCTACTTGATCAATTGCGTGATTCCTAAAACACACATGGTCTCCAACGAATCAGGTGAAGTTGTGAAGAGTGTGACAGAGAACAAATCAAACCAAGATGATCCGCCATGTTCACATATTTTTCTAGCAATGTTTAAAACTACCTTCAATACTCGAGTGAGCTTTCCTGAAACCATAAGAATCCTAAGCCTTAATTAGCATGACATACAAACCCCCTCCACTACACATATAGCTTAACCATCATTTTGTACTATCCCATCAAACCAGAATGCTACACATGTTTTCTAGCTTATTTTTATTTTTTCGTAGTTAAGCCCATTAAAACTTATATTTAACCTAAAATAACTCATTACCATGTATTAAGGCTCATATAAACCCATAATTTACTTATTGCCGCTTTACTAATAAGTGAGTAGTTGGTGAGATGTGGCCCATATCAATATTGAAGTTCTACTAATTAAATAACCATTGTAGACTACATGAATTAGATTAAATACAAATTAAAAAATTTATGAAAAAGCATATACAACTCAAATAAAACCACGGTGGCATTGGGGTATCTTGTCCAAATAGTCATAACAATTACTAATATCTCGTTATCCAAGTTTGATTCCAAGAATAATGGTGTTCTCCCATTTTAACGTAATACATTTGTTGAATTCTAACCTTGCCCCCCCCCCCCCCCCCCCCCCCCCACCCAAACCACTCTCAGAATCATAACATGGCTTGATCAATTTAAAATATAGAGTAATTATTTCCTTAAGTAGAGTTAATGTTTAGCAGGTTAAGGCTCTTTCTATTTTGCTCCTTTATTTGTATGTTAAATTGTTGAAAGAGACAAACATGAATAAACATATGGGAAGAGTAATTGTGTTTCAATAATTACTCACTCTAGTCATAGACATAACTATTTTACTTATAAAACAACCATGATTACAACAATGCTTGCTTTATATATACATAATAATAATTACTCTACTTACACGATATAATTATTCTACATATAAAATAACTATTTTTATAAATATCATAATTATTCTTATAGTTGTAGTAATTATTTTCTAAATAAGTAAATTTATAAATAGTGTAATTACTTTGTAACTAGAGTAACAATGCTTTAGGTAGAGTAATTAAGTTGGGGGGGGGGGGGGTGTTTGTAGTATACTATTAAAATAATTAATACCTTTTTTATGTGAAAAGCCTGCCTCATCAAAATCAAATCGTTAATGCTTGTGTGTAGTGGTCACTGGTCTATAGTTTATATAATATCATTCAAAATCAAAACTAAGGCTCACCAATAGCCATTAATCATTTGATCAAACCATGAACTTGTCACAAGAAGATTACAAGATGTCCGAAGAAGAGGAAGGGCTGGTTAGAGTGAATAAAATAGTCGGGGGGGCATGGTTCTTCCTATGGTCGTTAAAACGGCTATAGAACTTGATCTCTTTGAGATCATGGCGAAGACTCCTGGTGGCCAGTTCTCGTGTTTTGATCTTGCTTCTAGTCTTCCTAGACAAACCCTTGAAACACCGGCATTAATAGAACGTATTCTTCGGTTTCTTGCTTGCCACTACATCAACCGTAGTCAAGGATGAATATGGAAATTCTAAGAACTTGTATGGCATGACAAAAGTATCCAACGATTTTGTCAGAACGCAAGACGGGACGTCGCATGCTTCACTTCTTATCCTATTTATCTACGATAAAGTATTAGTTGATTGCTGGTTAGTTATCTATATTTACGTCTTATATCTAGCTTCTTTACACATGATCCTAATCAAAATGACAAGAAATCCTAGTAAAGAAAGTTGGTTTTAGTATGAACTAGAGGTGGCAATGGGAGTGGGTTGGGTTGGGTTGGATTTGGGTGATGGGTCAGGATGGGTATGGGTCAAGATGGGTATGCGGTCAGGATGGATTTTTAAAATAGAGGGTTAGGATGGATATGGGTCAAGATGGGTTACCCATCTTGACCCAAGTGAAGGTTGACATACAAAGGGTTTTAAAAACCTCTTAAAAAAATAATAACTCAAAATATAAATAAAAAACGCAAAATGTAAAATAACTAAAATGTTTCCCCCATCATCCTCGTTCATTAAAAAAAAAACCATTTTGTACCAGTTCAGGTTCGAGTTTTCGGGGGTTTTTTCGGTTCGGTTTTGTTTTTTCATTTCGGTCGTTTCGGTATTTGCTCGGTTTCGATTTGTTTGGTTTTCGGTTTCAGTGTTATTTTGTTTTAGTCAGTTTTTTCAGTTTCATTTCGTTTTTTTTGTTTCGTTTCGATTCATTTGTTTTATTTGGTCGGCTACGTTTCAGTTTTTTTGTTTCGTTTTGGTAAGCTTTTTGATTGTATTTCGCTTTTTTTGTTTTGTTTTGGTTAGTTTTTCGGTTTCATATCGGTTTTTTTGTATCATTTTGGTCGTTTTTCTATTTCGGTTCAGTTTCGTTTCAGTTTTTTGTTTCGTTTGGTCGGTTCGGTGTTTTTGATTCGTTTTGGTCCAGTTTTTAAATGCATTTAGTTTTTTTATGTTTCCTTTTGGTCAGGTTTTCAGTTTCAATTCGGTTTTTTTGTTTCGTTTCGGTCGTTTTTCTATTTCGGTTCAGTTTCGTTTTGGTTTTTTTGTTTCGCTTTGGTGGGTTCAGTGTTTTTGTTTTGTTTTTGTCAGGTTTCAGTTGCATTTCGGTTTTTTTTTTGTTTCGTTTTGGTTGTTTTTCTATTTCGGTTCAGTTTCGTTTTGGTTTTTTTGTTTTGTTTCGGTCGATTCGGTGTTTTTTTTCGTTTTGGTCGGTTCAATGTTTTTATTTTGTTTTGGTTCGCTTTTTAGTTGCATTTCGTTTTTTTTTGTTTCGTTTTGGTCAACTTTTCGGATTCATATCGGTTTTTTTGTTTCGTTTTGGTCGTTTTTTTATTACGATTCAGTTTTATTTCGATTTGGTCGATTCGGTGTTTTTGTTTAGTTTTGGTTAGCTTTTCGGTTGCATTTCACTTTTTGTGTTTCGTTTTGGTCGTTTTTATATTACGGTTTAGTTTCGTTTTAGTCGGTTCGGGGTTTTTGTTTCGTTTTGATCATTTTTTGGGTTTCGGATGAGTTTTGTTTCGCACGTGATAGTTTGAATAATTTTGAATTAAATAAATTTTAGATAACTTGGGTATTTTGTTTTGACCCATTTTAACCTATAAATGAAACTCACTTGTATATTTCCAACCCATCCTGACCCATTTGAAGAATTTTTGTGATCCATCCTAACCCATTTAACTTTTAAAGTTTATCCATCTTGACCCAAAACAATTCATTTGGGTTGGGTTTGCCACCCTTAGTATGAACAGTTGCTTTTACAAGTAGTTAATGTGTTAAATGCAATTTGGAGAAACTAAACTATTACCATTTCAATCTAATTATATAGATAAGTTTATTTTGAAGGATGTATACACTTGGCTTACATCCAACTCAAGCCGAAGGTGGAAATTGAATGGCCCAACGTGTTAATTTGGTAATATTAGTCTCAAATCAGAACAAAAAAAAAACTTTTTTAGAAGTCCAAACGGATGGAAATTATAATTTAGAGTATAAAAGAGTCAAGACGCTTAAAATCTACTTGAATTGGTTTGTCATCGAGTCAAACTTTAACTAGATCACGCGTAAATTTGAGCTATATACCGAAACATGTAAACTTAAATAAACCTATTACTTTCAATATTATATAATATGATATAATATAATATAATGAAACATAAATGTAATATAAATGATATAATCTGATTGTAACAAGATAGGGTACGATAAGATATACACAATTAACAACTTCATAAAACATAATATAACAAATTTTGTTACTAACATAAATCTAAAAATACGAAGTTATATATGTATTAGTTATTACATCCAACTCTTTATCAATGAAATGGTTTTTAAATTGACCCAATTTCCAATAAGAAAAAGAAAGTTAAATTAATCATCATATTATTTTATTTG